>NC_083565.1:16114436-16415985 GCF_019925205.1 Metopolophium dirhodum | reverse complement strand
CTTTCTTGATTGCTAGTAAATTTATTAATATTAATTCAATAATTGAATTGTTTCAGTAGAATTACACAGGGGAATTTTAAATTTTATTTGTAAAATATACAATGAAAATAACTTATCATTCTATTTAATGATTCTAAATTGAAATATGATAATACACCATCATAATCAGAATTCCATGGACATTGGACATTCATATAAAAATAGATTTTAACTTATTCAAAATATTGAGTTATACAAAAGTTATCATATATGAGAAATTTCTCATACCAATATTTTAAATTGAATAATAACAAGAAAATATAAAATACTAAATACATACCGCTCGACGTTTTGATGTATCTGCATCGTAACGTTTAATCCATACTTCATCCATTGAATCGTAATCTAAAGTGGATGTCGAAGATGCCTGAGACTTCATTTCTACCAAATTAACATCAAAAAAATGTTTATCTCTATGATGTGATAGTGGTGATATTGGAGGTGTTGATTTAGCACTTATGTTAGCACTACTCAGTTGGTCGTCTATCACTGGTGATTTTAAATTATTTTCAATATGTTCATCTTCTTCTTTGCATTCTGAAAGACGTCTACCAACAAACTGATGACTTCGTGATGGTAAACGATTAACGTGACGCAAGAAATAATGTTGAAACCAATCGGCGTCTTCAGGACTATCTTGAGCTCCTTAAACAAAAATTTTAATTGATAGAAGGTTATTAATAGAAAAAAAAACATAGAAAAAGTTAAAACTAAAATTGTGTTTAAAATATATAAGTTTGAAGTAATCAGGTAACACAACATAATTTAAATTTAAAAAAGCTCTTCAAACTATATAACTTATACATTTATCAATAGTATTTATATATATCCAGTTTTACAATCTATGAATGAAACAAACTTTTATACTTATTCATTATGTTGATAGAAACTTTTCTCAGTTTTGAAAGTGCATACATTTTTATAAAACTATTATGATCAAGTTATAAATTATACAACAAAAAAGTAACTTAATTTTTTCCCATTTTTCTTTTTTTTTTTTTTACTGGCAAATAGTACTATGTGTAATGTGTATGTATAACAGTGTTTAGTGTCATATGTATTTAAAGTTTTCAAAATGTGATGCTTGAAGTCATAGCAAATTTTATTAAAATAAATAAAACAAATTCTTATTTTTTTTTCACTTAGTGTTTCACATATTTGAGCAATCTATCAATATTATTCTTAACATTTTAATCTTAAATTTTAAGTTAAAGCTTTTAATTAAATTATAGTTTAAGCCAAATCATTTTTTCTAACAAGATAACAACTAAAATACATATTTATGTAAAGCCTTTTAGGTATAGCTGAAAATAATAGTTGTCTAGAAATAATTTTATTAAGATTTTCTAATCCAAGGACCCCCCTCCCACTGGCCCATTGAACCCTTGTACCCTACTGTCATCTGAATTATATATTCAAACTTGAAATTTCATGCAAAAAATTCTTAGTAATGTCATGTAACATTTTGTTTGCTAGTAGTCACGTCGCTTCGCCATCTACAGGGAGTAAATAATTCATGCCACCGAAAAATCAGCCAGTGAACAATCTATAGTAATTATAATCAATAATACAATTGACTACAATTAAATAAAAATACTTGATAGTAATACCAAGTTTAGTACACAAAACATTTCTTGTACCTCTCAGAATCTAAAAGCCAATTATAAATTTTAAACATTTTGATCTTAGGGCCTTGTAAAATTAAACATTAATAATATGTAGCAGCTCTCAAATAAAGTATAATAGTATTTAGAAACAACAAACTTTCGACGTTTAATAAATTAAATAATAATAAAATATAAATATTTGGTTTTTATCTAATAAATTAAATATAATAATCATTCTAAAAATAAAAGTACATTCAAAATTTGTGTTTGGTAACGCATATCATCATCAGGCATCATGCATTCAACTAAAAACTCTGTTAGTCAATAATAATAAATAACAACACACAACTAAGACAACATTTTACCTATTAATTAATTATATTGGTAATACAATTAAGTAACTGAAGACTGGGTTACTTAATTGTATTAATTGTATTTTAAATATATAATAGGAAGATGATATGACTATGTACATATAATAGGTATTATCATTTATCAATTGTATATATATGTTAATAGAAAATTAAATTTAAGACTAGTATAAAATAGGGTAACTATAAATTATATGCTACAGATAATTCATAATAAAACCTTACTTAATCATTAATAACTTTTGGTTTAATTTTCAATCTTTTTTTTAATTCATTAAATTTAAAACTTGTTTACTTGATAGTTAGGTATCTTAAATAGGTACCTAATATAAGTGTAATCGGCAATTGTATTAATTTATACTCATAAAAATGGTACTAGTGTACCTATTAAAGTAATTATGAATGGTGAAAAAGGAATATTTTCGCTATAACCTCAACAACTCGAATATAAAACGTTGGATTCAAAATTAACTTTTCATAATCATTGGATTTTCAACTTTAAATTGGTATGAAGCATTCATTAACTAAATAATAAATATTAAAATAGTTAGACTTTCAAATAGTTAGGTATCTATTCAAAAATATATGATAAATCAAGTTATATTTGTAATGTTAAATTGAAATGTAATAAAATAATTCACGATGGTAAAAATCCAAATGATTAAAATTTTAGAATCATATTATACTCAAATAATAAAGGTAGGTAAATGATTTTTTTTTTTGTAATTCTAAATTTATAAATTTATTGTAAATATTAAGTTTTATCATATGATAATATATCATATAATTAAGAATACATTGAGAAAAAATAATAATTTTATAATTAAAAAATAAAAGTTAATTTAATATTAGAATCACTGATTAGTCTATTAGCTATACAAATTATATTAAACAAATACAATTGAATTGAAGACTAATAGACCAAAACCAAAACACATGTTTCACATGGACCACAAGTAGGTAATATGATCAGCTGATGATATCTATGTGCAAATTATATTTATTATTTTTACCAAGTATTTCTTTGAGCACTGCCATAGATGATATGGTGTTATAATTAATGGTGTTGTAATTGACGGCAGACACCAGGTCCCCGACTTCGTCGTCCTCTTCTTCACCCTCATCGTCCTGTCCAGAGTTGTTACTTTGCTTCCCAGCTGTAGATGACATTTTCACCTTAATTTCCAATACAAAGCATCGAAACACCAGTGAACATTTTGAAGGAACGAATACCAATCAATAAAACAATTGCCCCCACAATACATTCGGTATGGGGATCCCTTTAGAAACGAAACAACACAAGATATTTATATATATAATAACATACAAATTATGTATATATAAAATGTATATTATATTATATACAAACATATACGGTATAATCGTGTGTATTAATTTGTCGTGTTATAGGAATAAAATAATAATATGTACCTTAGTTTCTTAAAAAACGTGCCGGCCAACCATTATGATCCGAGGCCCTGAAACAAAGGGAGCGAGTGACAGAACACAGTCGGACTGGAAGACGGTCGGTGTAGACCGATCATGAACAGATTGTTAATAAATAAATCCTTTGCAACGACGGTTTGCTTTGTGAAAGCCGAAGAATTATTATATTATTTTCCCCTGTGTTTTTGTTTCGCCATATCGATGTGAGTGATGGGGGCGGTAAGAAGCTGCGGACCAGGCCGAAAAGATGGCGCCACCAGCTGCGTTGTTATTGTTCTCGTCAGCGATATGACTTGTTAAAGTATTTCTCGGCATTTTAAAAATAGTAAATACAAAATATATACAAAACACATTTATCGTCTTCCGTCGACACGCACACATGCGATACCACTTAACAGTTAACACCCACCACATTCGAACATGTTTTTAATGCAATTTTTCGTTTTCGTTTTTTTTTTTTATTAATCTTCAACGATGCGCCAGACTGCCAGAGACCAGAGTAGCGTGCGAACATAGAGTTACGCAAGCGCAGCAGCTTGTGATTATAAAATATAATTGTTGTAGCCTGTTGGTAGTGCTTACTGCTTACCGCGGTTGTGGATCTTATCCGATGGGTCAATTTTACCAACCACTAACCATCGATTATGAATAATATTTTTTTCTCGACCGTCGTCGACCGACGTTTTCGCGTTTGTATTATTATTTTATTGGCAATTTTCGACGACTGACACTGACATATTATTATTATTATTTTTCGTCGTGGTCGGTTCGTTTCAATTCGTCTCTCAGCGACAAATTTATACATGTATATTACGCGCGTATACATGTATACGGTACGCGAGCGTTGCCGTTACTTTACGCCGAGTTTTGACCGACACCGAGTGAATCGAGTGAAGTGCTGCCGCCGCTGTTGACCAGCGACGACAACGACAATGCGTTATAGATGAAGCTCGTTTCACTCGCAGACGACCGCCGCCGAAAAAACCTTTTACTCTTCGACCCTCGCGAACGCGGTCAAACGACAGCTATAGATTGGAGCCATCGAAAGTATGCACTGCTGCCATTGCTCCTGCTGCTGCTCCAACTGCATAATACCATAATACCGACCGACTGAGCAACCGCCCACAGTGATGACTGAATGGAAATCCAGATCGTTACCTAGCAATTTCGAGATACTTTCCCTGTCAAATGTGCCAGTCGGTCCTTCTTGTTTACGTTCAAACTCCAAGAAAACATACATCAGCCGCAATGTATCTTTTCCGGACGATGAAAGTCAAATTGTCACTGGCGTTCTTGAAACTTTGCATCCTTGGGAATCCAGTAAATAATCAATTTTATTACCTAAATTCCATCCCTAACGTAATGTAGCCTCCGGAACACTGTGTATAATTAAACTTTTTATTGTTCTCAGTGGAAAACGTAACTGTAGAGTTACTGACAGCTAAATATAAACAATCATGTGAGAGACACAATACTAATCCATTATACTCGGTTCTCAATCAAATAAAATCTATAAATACAAATTTGGAGAGGAATGAATGTCTTGATCTAAAAGGTGTTTTACTGACCAATGTTGACTGGGAAAGTCTTGAAGAAATTTTTAAAAGAGTTCAGTTTAAAACTATAAACGTTGAAGCTACTGGATTAAACGATGATGTAAGACTACTTGAATGTTTTAATATTCTTTCAATTAAATTGGTTTGAAACCTTATAGATATAGGTAGGTACTGTATACAATATAGCCAGGACTTAGAAGTCTGATCTTAACAGTAGAAAGTTCATATCTATAAAATAAGTTTACTATTTAATTTTATTGCATGAATTTAATTAGGTACTTTGAATTCATTAGCTAGTACATTGTACCAATTTATTGTTAATTTTTATTTTAAAAATTTCCTGGGGAAGTACCTAAATACTAATTTTTTATAAACTTCCAAATTAATTTAAACAACTTGTACCTAACAAGTCTGAGTAGTAAAAGAAAAAAATAGGACTGTCTTTGCTCGGTTGCTGCACAAAATAATTAAATAATTATTTAAATTTAGTATGAATACACCTTAATTCAAAATGTTTTTGTTAAACAAAAATTAAACTACTTAATTCATATTTTGTTAACCATTTTTAATTTAGTTAATAACTTACTATACATTTTTTTATCCCAAGGTCTACCATTTCAACACCTTCCATATCATCAAATAATAAATACCTACCTATTGAATTGTGTAATAGTTCTTACTGATTTTAAATTAACATAGTTTTGATAAGATAAATTAATCTGTTAAAATGTTATATTTATATTTATATATTATTGTATTGAATGAGTATACCTAATGCAATTTTCATTAGTTAAATTTTGATTAAATGATAACTTAAAAACGTTCAATAGTATGCATCTCTTAAATATTGTCTATTCCGTATAAAAAAGTTTCTGAAAATATATTTCATCGAGTACCTACCTATAAATAATTGAACTTCAATAATTATTTAAGTTGACAGATGTCTCATTTTTTTATTTTTATACATATATATTTGTTTTATTAAGAACACAATAATTTGTTAGATATTAATAATATTTAATTTATAAATAATGTATTATAAATATATATTTTAATTTTTAGACGGCAATTGCATTGTTTGATATGTTAGACTTTTATGAATCTGCCATTTGTTTAAACATATCTTCTAACAATGATATTGGCACTAGAGGGTGGCAAGCATGTGCTCGTACGTTAAAAAAGGTGATTGGTAAATATAAATGTAGAAATAAAGCATTTTTGATTGGAATTTAAATTTATTTTCAGTCAAAATGTTTAGAAGAATTAGAAGCAAGGAACACAATACTTAATGAATCAAATATGACTTCTTTGGGTCGTTCATTAAAATTTGGTTCACAATTATGTGTCTTAAAACTTGAAAATTGTAATCTCGCAGACCGGCCATTAACATCATTAGGTGATTATTTTTAAATACAATATTATATACTATTATATTTATTTAATTATTTTAATTAATTTAAAAATGGTTGAACTCAATCATATCATTTGTAATTACATAAACCTTGAGGCATTATACCATCAATGTTAGATTTTTTAAAAAATTAAGTAAAAGGAAAAAATATCAAAATGATCTTAATAAACATATTATTGTTTCAGTTTCTTTAATAAAATTAAATAACACACTAAAAGAACTTTACTTGGGTGAAAACTATTTAAATGAAAATGATGCTAAACAACTTTCAATTTTACTTAAATGTAATACCACATTGCAGTTGTTGGATTTAAGGTAGGTAAACATATTTTATACTTGAAGGGTACAGGGGAAAACGGTAGTAGTCCATTTATGTAATTTTTTCAGGGTAGCAAAGTAAAGTTTATAGACTTCTATTCATCTAATAATTAAACAAAAAACTAAATAACAAATAACTATGGACTGAAAGGTTTTTTCACTGAATCGATTTCAACTGTCGATATTACTCCTTATTTGCTATCCAATCAAACCATAAAATCAAAATCAGAAATAATGGACTATTACCATTTTTTTCTTGTACCCTTCACTTATTTATAAATAACACAATTTGTACTAAAATATGTATGTACATATCAATACCTAATTGATCATTATTACTTATTTTAGCAATAATAACATTCAAAATAAAGGGTTTAAATTACTTTGTGAAAGCATTGTAAATCAAAATTCACCTTTGACAATTTTAATTGTCTGGAATAATAACTTGAATCATGAGTGTTCAGAATGTTTATCAAACTTAATGGTAATTATATATTTATAAAGAAAAACTCAGACATTTATTAACTATTTATAAGGGAAAGCATTATAAAAAAAATTAAATGCATTTTTTCTAAGCATAATAGTATACTAATAAATTTTGCTTATTTGATTTGTAGGGGTCAGAAACTAAATTAGAAATGCTCAATGTTGGGTTTAATTGTTTACTCGACACCATGGCTAGTGCTATTCAAATACCATTGAAGAACAACAAAAATTTGATACGCTTAGGATTGCAAAGTACCCAAATTACTTGTAAAGGAGTTAAACATTTAGCAGAAGCACTAGAAGACAATACTTCTTTACAAGTAAGTAGCCGTTAGTGTTTACTCACAATCTTTAAACTAAATACTAATTCTATTAAAAATCTATCTTATTTTCAAGTAAATGTAGTTTATTAGATGTTTATTTAGAGTTAAAATTAATTTACATAACAATTATTTAGTATTTAATAATATGCTAATCATAGAATATATAAACTATAATTTGTTATTCATGTGATAGATATAACACAAACATGGACGAATAAAAATTAATTTCTTAAATATATAGGTACACTAACCAAAGCCATTTGATGTATCATAATATGTTACATTTGAACTTACTATTGAAACAAAAAAATAATTTATTATTAATTATTAATAAAAAAATTGTAAAAGTTTTAAATTATCTATTTTTATTTATCATAAGCTCAGAATGAATATGTCTTCCAAAAATTGCAAAAATAATAATAATGTTTAAAAATGTTTTTAAACTTTTTTTTGTTTTCCATAAGTTCTTATATATTTTAACTTAAACATAAAACAATTTCTTATATTATAGTTGTTTACTCTATCTACATATCAATCACATGAATAATATTAAGAACCTGCTAGTTTTGTAAAGTGTTAAGCTCCTATAGTGTATAAGGATAATCAAATTAAATATGTTGTAATAACTTTAAGGTTTTTTTAAAAAAAAAGTAGTCTTTGTTTTGTATTTAGAACCTTGTTATAGTTATTATTAATGTCTTTAGATATGTTAACACATTTTAAACTTCCTTATGTATTGTAATATTGTTCGCTTTTGCAGAGATTAGATTTACGTGATAATAATATTGAAGTTGAAGGGCTGAGAAATTTGAAAGAGTCCATTTCAAAAAATTTTAGAATTACACGCCTAGATTTAGATCCTCTGCCACGTAACAAATATGCAGCTGTAAGATATTGTTTTTTTCATTTTATAATAATATTAATTTTAATGAATTTTCTCAATTGTGTAAACAACTTTTTCAAATTATTTATTCATTTATTGAATTTAGGATACAACTAAAGAGTATACAAATTTAACGGAGCAGATCAAACAAATGTGTGAAGAAAATGAAAAAAAACATAGTAGTAAACAAATTGACGACAATCTACTTGACCAGATTGCAGATGAGTCTAATATAACAAGAGCTATCAAAATACCAAATGTAGATTCTAGAAAGATATCTCTTACATGTGAATCATTAATGATGCAGTATACTTCACTTAAAAATCCCAATTATCTTGGTTCAGACGATTACTTGCCTATGTTGCGAGGAAGTAGCGGTAGATTAAGAAGCCCTGCTCCAAGTCCTATACACAGCCCAATTGCTAGTAGTCCAATGTGCAGTCCTTCAATAGCATCCACACGTAATCGTTTTCATGTGTCAAAAGTATCCGAACAAAAACAAAAAGAGTGTCGATTTAAGGTGACCAAATTGAACAATTTGAATGATAAAGCACCAACGGCTAGTAACGAGTCATTATCTGATGATTCTTTTGGTCCTACCAATTTGGAACTCACAGTTGATAGTTTGGATTTGTGCAAACATAAAAATGATACCAAAAAAGAAGATCAAAGAACTAGGAAAGTGTCCTGGGTTATGGGTTCTCGACCTTTGTTGACTTCATTGCAAAACATCACCACAAGTTTGGATCAAGCCACCTCGTCTGGAGTTGACAAGCTTCTCAGTTTATTCAGTCCTTTTTCCAGCGCAGACAAATCATCAGCGTCTATCGACACGGTTGAATCTAATGATTCTGTTTTTGAATCTGACCCTGAATCAAAGAAACCAGTTACACTGGATCAAGCAACTTGGCCACCAGTATTTGGAAGCTTGAAAAAAACCACGTCCATCTGCAGGCCATTATCAGATAAAGGTAGACGTAGTCTAAGCGATTTGCGTACTTTTTAAATTTGAAGTTAAAGAGGTAGTGACCATACTTAAACAATAATGCAAGTAGATCAAATGTGTTTAAGTTGTTTATTTATAATGTAAGGTCTCTCCCTCAACGCAAATCTCGTTTACAGTAGTATCTTTTACAAACTACATTGTGATTCACAAGCACATGAGTACAAATTTTGTTTTTATCATTGTTGAACAATTTATAAATATTTATGGAATCGTTTTTAGTTGTTAGTGCTTTATGTTTAGTTTAAACACACCCTCTAATCAAACATACAACTACTGTAACGAGAATTCACGCAACGATTAATTACATTATCTGGTGTACAAACAACTATGGACTTGAAACCATTAACAATATGTTTAAAGAATAATATTATTTTCTGATAATCTTAACATTACTTAAAATTATATCAAAAGAATTTGTACATTTTAATTTAATATTTTGAATTTTAAATATATTGAACTCAAATATAATATTATACAGGTGAATGCAATTTCTCTGTGACAAATATTACTAAGTTTGGTTTTTATGAATTGGTTTCATGTCCAGTGATGTTTTAAATTTATGAACTGGTCTCAGTATGATTAAAATTTAATTTTAGGTACTTATAATGTGTATAATGACATTGATATAATATTAAAAGTTACCAACCAGTGTTTTAAACAAATGGAACAAAAAGATAATCATATTATTGTTATATTATGTACATGGCTAGTAGGTATCTTTTCAGTACTATTTAAGCACAATTTTTTTGAATTTTAAAGTTTCTTGAGTTTACTTGACAATTCTTTGTATTTTAAATTCAAAGTATCATGTTGGTACTTCTCAACTTGTGTTGTTTATAAGTCATCTAATCGTTAAAAGTGCAATAATCGATGTCTGGATCCGACATGCAAAGCACAAAATGTTTTCAGACATTTGGGAATTAATAATTAGCATGAATTTGTATACAGAATAACATTAAAAATGTTTTTTTTTAGTTTGTTTATTTACAGAAAAACTTTGTTACAGTTATATATATTATTTTCTATTTTTCTTCTTTTTCCGAATTCTTGGATGTTTTTATTGACTGTGATTTTTATCTTGGGTTTTTCTTTGTGATAATTATTTTTAATGATCATAAAAATTATTAATAAATAAATATATAATAGGTATACTGTTTTTTTCGTTATATTCATTCAGTTACTTAAATTTTATTAAAACGAAAATATTCCAAAGACTGACATTTTCCAAACAGTATTTGGAAAGACTTAAAAGTCAATTTATTCACTAAAAAAAAACTTAACTCTTATAATATCATATATTTCTTTACAGGTGCCATTTTCTTTTACTTTATATAATGTTTAAGTCCAAACTAGTTGGAAAATATTGTTACCAAATTTACTATCAGATAATTATTAAATAGTAGTTAGTCTATATAATTACATTAGAGTTATTTATAGTTTAAAATATATTATAAAATCATATATAATATTATGAATGTAGCTTTAGCGTACTTAACTTAAGAGGTTTATTAATTTTTCTATTATGTTTTATAATATTGAATGAACATGTGTTCTTATAATGAATAAAGTTGCTATATATGTTTATGACCTTTGCATTTAAAATTAACGCTCTTGTCGCGACATGTTTATATAATATATAATTTTATGTTGTTATTTACATATTATTTTTTTGTTATTTCGAAAGAAGAAAAATAAATACTATGTTAAACTACGTCCTTTTTAGTTTTTAAAATATTACAAATTTATTAATTTACTTAAAGTTTATTGTATACATACACTATACACACACATATAATATATAAAAACATACATATTAATTTCTGTTATTTTTATTTTTTTATGGGGATTGTCTAAAATAAATGTAACTGACAATTATAATATTTAAACAGATTAAATCTTATCGTTATAATATATAAATATTTACTCTGTAGAAAAAAATCCTTATAAATATATATTACATTTATTTATGGCATACAACTTGTATTGTGAAATCACGTGTGTCAAAATTAAAACAATTTATCAGAAAATATTTTGAAGTCTGTATAATACAACACTATGTAATATTGGAAAGTAATAATAAAGAAAAAATGTAGATTGTTACTCACTGCTCTAGTTGTTTTATTGTTTGTGTTAGTAAATCTATTGCTCTTAATAGCGGAGATTTTTAAAACTTAGGATTTTTTATTTTTAACTGACCCCAAACGTGATGAAAGACAAAATAAAAAAAAAATATATCACTGTAAATTCATAAATTCATCGCTCCACTCAGAATCTAAAAATTAAAACAGTGATTTGACATAATTTAATGTATAAATACTGATAGTCCTTTTAATTTTTTAAAAGCAAATGCATATATGTATTGGTATAAGCTTTTTGAAATCTGATGAGAATTGTCTCCGATTTAGATCATTCTTATTAAAATAACACAAATTTTGCATATTTCAATGTTTTTCCTATTAAATACATATTTGAAGTTTATAGTGTATATTATTATTATAGTGCATTATATATTTGTTTTCATCGTATTTTCCCGCTCACGGCCACATAATATCGATAATATTATGACCAGTCTTTAATCTTTATTGCCGAAAATAAGATGACACACTCTTATGCGATGTATAATAGCAATAAATAAATTTGTTGTTCATATGAGTTCAAGTATTTGACGGAAGCCGATCGAGGCTAATATTTTATAGATTGAAGATAAAGAATGTTAAATGGCGAAGAACTTAGTGACAAAATACTTTTTTTTATACTTTTAAAACCTTTTTAATTACTTAATTAACTAATAGTAATACTTATTTTTTACATACTTTTAAATAAAATGTTTTCAATTCAATTTTAAGTGCATATTTTGTAGCATATAACAACATTTTTAGAAATATATTTTGAGGACTTTTTGTGCATATAAATCCAATTCTTACTTATAAATAAAAGTTATATAAAATCATGTTTTAAATTTTCAAACCATACTAAGTTATGAATATTAATAATAATAACATAATAATTTTAGAAAGAAACCTAACCTTGTAGATTTACTCTCAACATTTAATTTTAATTCTATTACAAGCAATTTACGAAAAACTTCAAATTTGCTTAAAATTTTCAAGCATTTGATGAAGCGAAATTTTTTTTAATGACATTTATAGATAAAAAAAACTAAATACATTAGGTATTGAAAATTCCAAATGTCTATAAATAACTCAAAGATAGTAAAATTATATTGAAAATTGTACCTTGTATAGAAAATGTTATTTTTATTTGTATTATATATTTCAGGCATCTATAACAAAAATAAATCAAAATTCTAATAACTAGTATCTAAGTTATTGACTACTGAGTACTCAAATACTAAGGATAATAATCCTTAAATATGTTTTTACAAAAGGATAGCATAACTATATGTAATATTAGATATAAAATACTTGGATCATTTATACAAATTATTTATATTGATGGATCAATAGTAATTACTAACATTTTCATATCATCTAAGCCTCCAAATCTACTTACCCTTTAGACATATTATATACAAAGTTATATATTAGTGATTAGAAGTAATTACTCTTAGAAGCTTAATCTAATATAATGACTAACTACTCTATATAATTGTGATTTAGTTACATTAAAATTCTCAAACAAATATCTGCTGAATAATTAAAAGTGAGGTGGTTCTTATTTGAAAAACAGAAGTCTGTATTGTCACAGGATCATCCTTAAGGTAGTAAAATCTGAAGTATTCAAAAATGTAGTATCCATGTCTATTTGAAAATTCCAAAAATCAGAGTTAAAAAATTTATCTAATTTAGCATAAATAGAGGATGAGCATGCTTAAAAAATCACTACGTATTAACAGGGTGTGATTCGTTGAGTATAGTTATTCCTCAACCTCGAACTTACTTTTTCGAAATTAAATCAATAATTACATTTCTGATTTTTGAAAATTTTTAGCATAACCAAAAAATGAAAATATTTTATCATCTACTTACTTATTTTTTTGTTATGTGAATCACCTTTTTTACTGTAAATTGTTAAGGAGATCAATTTTTTGAAAATGTTTATATATATAAAATTTTCTGGTTTCTATGTCAATTCAATTCACACTGATATTAGAGCCAACAATACAAAAACGACTTTGCTGAATACCGTTGGTACGGAATGTTGTAGGTTTGTAAGACGGAACCAATCCTTGTGGATTTAGTGACCTCTTAAATCAAAAAAAAATTTGACCAAAAACTGTAAAAGTATAATTTACTGTTTTTGACATAAGTTGGAATTGAATTCAAACTTTATATGAGGAACTATGATGTACACTAAGATCAACTGATATATACTTGTATAAGTAATAATATTTGATATATTTTACTGTTATATGAACAGTGTTCATAGTTGAACACCTATTAACAATAATAATCAAATTCAAATTAGTCAAATTTAATTTACAGATTTTACTATATAGAAATTGTTACATAAAAAAAAATTTATTTTCACCATTAAAAACTAAGAGTAATATATTATGATATATCATTTAAACTATTTCCGAAGACATATGAGATGAAACACTTTCAGGAATATTTTCTAGAAGTACCTGCAACAATTTTTTTAATATTTATGATTAAGATTAATTTAAATTCGTTAAGATGAAAATAACTCACTTTGGTTACTTTAAGTGCAACTCCTTCTGGTAAATTTCTTTGAACATACTCCAAAAAGGTTTCTGCAGTAGAACCAGTAAGCTTATGGAAATGAATGAATCTAAACCATGTCCTTACTTCATACTGTACTCTACACCTTTTATGGACGTGAATAGAACGTAATAATGTGTACCGTTCGTGGTGAGCTTTACGTGGGGACCAGCTAAAAAAATAAATTGTATATGAACACAACAATTCTCAATAGCGTTTTAATTCTAAATTAAATAATAGAATATGACATGACTAAAAAAACTAAACTGTATTTTGGCGCGGTTCGTTGGCTGCTACTAATCACGCAATATGACTGAGAGTAAGTAACGTCTACTACTATTACTTTCCGGATGGGTAACCTAAATTCATAGTAGCAAATACCTTGCCATACATACACATGTTGCTTAGCTACGGTTAACACCCATAACAACATTACCGTACCAACCCTACCAACCATATTCCATAATCCATACAATAGCTAATTGCCATAGTTGCTAAGCTCAAGTTCAAAAAAAAAAAAAAAATTAAGCTAAGTCATTACCTTTACATTAATAATTAAAAGTTAAAACCTACAATATTTTATAAACTTATACTATGTAAATATATAGATATGTAAAGAAAAAAAAAACTATAAATGTATCAATAGTCATAATAATCTACATTATTTATTTAACTTAATATGTCGTGTAATAGAAAAAGTAATAATTTAAACTTTCCATGATTTTTTTTTTTAATTTATAAAATTATTTGGGTATTTAATGGATTATTTTGTTAAAAGGTAAATATTATAATATTTCATAGTGAAGTCTGAAAGTATTTATTTTAAATTGTTTACTTATGAAGGCAAGTCACATATTACCTACATTTTTATATGATTTACATTTTAAGTACCTTGTAAGAATACATATTTCTATTCAGTTATTATAATATATTCAGCATTATACAAGAGGGCACTAACTCTTTTTCAATATGATACTATAAAAATATCTGTAATTTATGCTGTGATTATGTTATATACCATTTACTTTTATTTATAAAAATAATAACATACCATTTACCGATTTGAATCCCTAGTTCATTTGCAGCCATTGTTGCAAATTGAGTGTAACTCCGTAATACTGCACGATCGTTGCTACGACATTCAAATTCTATGGTCTTGTATAATTTATCCAGTTCTTCATTCTAAAGTTATAAATACATGAAACAAAGTTCAGTACTTCAATTTGCATTGAGGTATGCATGATATTATAAAAACAACAACGACGACGGTGATGAGTGATATCTAATCAATGACAACGATTAATCGCTGATCTATTATTACAATATTATTACCTGAACAGTAACAGACGCCAAATCATTTTGGTGGAAATTACTCTCCTCGGATATTAGTGGTTTGGCGCAGAACGATCTTGTCGATAAATTAAAATAAGAAGGCCACAACGCTGAAGTTTTTCTACTGTTCAACAATAAGGTTTTCAAGAAAGTAGTCATTATTTCTTGTCGTCGTCACTCGCCGAATATTGAAAATTATTCACACGACTCAAGATTCAAGAAGTTAAAATAATATGTTATGACTTTATATCTTTTATATCTATACTTATTAAGTATATCTTTTTTATAGATTAATAATATTATTCCTCCCTTATCACGTATCTGTTGTCATAAGACGTCATAACCATAGATAATATAAGAAACTGTATAACATGCGTTCTATCTTCTATCCATTCTTATATTATCTATAGTCATAACCATGAAGATTAGAGATATTATGAAAAAAAATATTAGTTCCACGAAACATATAATAGTATAATAGTATAATAGTGGTTATATCCAAGGTGTATTGATACATACAATCATATACAATTATACACCTTCAATACACCTTGTTATATCATAGAAAATTCTATGGTTATATTATGAAAAAAGTTATACAATTATTTCGCGCTTTTATTTGAAAACCAATGTTAAAATATCATTCCCAATTATAAATATAGATGGAATTCATTATTAAAATATAGAGACGAAAAACGTTTTAAATTGTTTTTTGACTTATCACCTGATGTGAATAAAGCTATATTGGCGTCTTGTTTTCACCCAGCATATAAACTTAGATGGATACCTGAGAATAATTATGTGGAAAAGAAACGAATTCAAAACTTGTGAATATAAATACTGTTGGAAAGTTTTTTACGGAAACCACTTTAATGGCCACATAATGCTGTGCCATACTGTTAGACGTCTAGAGAGCCAGACTAGCGGCACGGACAAAGATGGTTCACACCATGACTAAAATACTAAATATAGGAGGAAATTCTATTGGCAATTGAAAGCTTATCAACGATCAGGCCGGCGCGGTGGGTGGATCTGTAACGGGGAACTAGTAAATAATCTAAGACCGTGAAAATAACATATAAATTAGCAGACCAGTGTCCCCATTACATCTTATTACTTTCAACCGCCAATAGCGAAAAACGTTTTGCAGAATAAACGCCAACGTTTGAAACGTTGAAAAGGTAGAAATTCGAGAGCGCTTGGTTTAGTTCAGTATTTTTTATTTTAACCGTGATCGAGGTGTAAGACATAAAAAGGCAAACTCCGACTATCTCAAAGTTTACGACGGTACACAAGTGTGCAACTGCTATGCAAATAATATTAGCGGCTTCAGCCCAACTTAAATATTAATAATAAAAAAACACAGGGTCGGATGACCACGAGGTCGACCACTGCCCAACAATACGACGCGAACGTAATCCGACTGGTTCAAGCATTGGCAAAAGACAAAAAAGGGGTCCCTACAAGAGAGCCGTGGACGCCGGCCGGCGTGTGTACACCGTGGAGTGGGGACGACTCGTCGCGAACATTCCGCGCCGATCACGCGACTTGGAAAGCCATTTGGACTTTGTAGATTCGGCGGGAACAAAGGTTATAACATTTTGAAGTTCTGGATTTTGCGTATACTACCTATTTTACGGTGGGCGGAAAAAAAGCCCAGAAATATAAATATAAATATGAACACATAATGTATACTCTACTCCTAATTAGTAATTACCATGTACCTATAACAAAATATAATAATACACTATAATGAAAATAATAATTAATTGTTAATTGTATAAAATATAGATTGTAAATAAAATAAAAATATAAATATGAATACAATATTATGTATACGTTATGCTATATTGATTATTTTGCTATAACTTATAACTTATAAGCAGGCTTAGGGACTTAAAGCTCTAAAAAATACACAAATATGCATTATAATATGAATTTATATGCATTAAAAAAAAAATTGACCACTAAATCTTCGTAAATTTCACTTTTAACTTTAAAAAGTCATTAGTTAATATTCATATCTAATAATTAATAAATAATAAACAATAACTAAGAATTATTAATCAAAGATACAACTTTTATTATTGAATATGCAATAACTAAATTTGAAAAAAAAATAAATAAATAAATATTTTCCTTAACATTTTGAAAAATTAGACCGAGAATTAAATATTTATAATTTAAAATACATTTTTTTTTACATAATAATAATTAATAATCAATAAATAATGATTATACAAAAAAATTACAATATTTTTAAATGGCATAACTTTTCTACTTATAAAACAACTGTTTTATAAAAAAAAAGTTCTCTTTGGAAAATTTATATCATCAATTCTGAATTCTGCATCATTTTGAGTTTCTTGAAAATTACATTGTACGATTAAATATACTTTCTTATGTTTTTGAATGTAAATCTCCGACGATTACTGGGCAATACATTTTTGTAAATTGAGAATCTCCGTTCAACGTCTATACGTTCGATACAGGTTTATAGTATTATTTATACTTTCACAAAAATTATAACGAGATATGAAATGTATAGGTTGCAGATAGCTTATTACTGGAAGTATTAATATATTTTTTTTTCGATCGGTTGAAATATGTATATATAGCTATATGTTTCTATAGTTTTTAATTTGAAAATTGAAAAATTTGTCAAAATGAAGCATAAAAATTTTAAAATATGCACTTTCCTACAAAATCTATCAAATATGCAAAAATATGCACATTCAAATTTTAGATCTGATATTATGGCATCGAGAAACGAATTTATTTCGCACTCTGCTATATTTAACTATAATTAAAAAAAGTATGCAAATGCTAGAAGTCCCTAAGCCTACTTATAAGTCAAAAAACAACAGTCATAGCCCATAGGTATATACATACTACTATAAGTTAAAAGTGAAAAAAACATAAGTCTTAGGTACAGTGGCGTGGTGGACGGTATTTTCAGAGGTAATTGCCTCTGAGACTTTTCTTAAATAGAGGGATGGGTGCGGTAGCCGGTATCCTCCCGAGTAAATGTAATATGATATACTCAATAGGTAGTTAATAACGATCTGAAATATAATTAGTTATATTATATTAATACATTATTATGCATTAACACTTGGAATATTTGTAACTTCTGGAAAGTTTTTAGTTTGCCACGACATTGCTTAGGTGTATACATACTGAAATATTATCTGTTATCTAAATATAATTTTTTTTTTTATTGAACATAAGCCCGACGACTAAGGCTATTAGCTGTTGTAGGGATTATGAACTGTGGCAGGGACTAGGGGTTGGTACGGTAGGTTGTTTTAACGATTGTTACGGTATGTATCAAACACGTGCATGTGTGGCAAGGTTTTTTTAACTACTATGAACCCGGGTGGTCACCCATCCGGGAGCTAGTAGCTGTGGCCGTTACTTACTCCCAGTCGCATTTCGCGACTTGTAGCAGCCAACGCGCCACGCCAAGCCACCTAAATATATTATATTAGCACCTGTTTAGCATTAACCTATTATATTATTATTTATATAGCTGTGTAATTTTTGTATACATTTTAGTATGTATATACTTAGACTGATGTTTTTTGACTTATAACTTATAGCACAATATATCATGATTCATGACGTATAAATAATAATATTGTGTTCATATTTATATTTCTATGCTTTTTTTCCTTGGTGTTATTTTTTTTGGACTTTTTTACGTTTTTTTTTTCTGGGGTTTTTTCCACGATTCATATTTTACATACGCAGATTATTCCACAAATCTACATAGATTTAGTTTAACTCCAAAATGATTTTTAGAAATTTTTTATCGGAAATCTATATATTTCAACGAGTTAAGTACAATGTTGCAATCATAGTTTGTAGGTGTTCATATATTTGTGTTTAAATCTTTTTCCGTGGGATTTTTTTCCGCGATTCTAATAAAATATGTGTAATTATCCATCCTTATTCATGAATAGTACAACAACTATCCATCGTAGATTATTCATCGATATGAGTCTAATTTTAACTTAAAATGTTTAAGTTGTCTTCAACTGATAGGTTTCGTTCCGTACCTAGGTATTCTGTTTAGGTATGTATATTTGTATTCTGTATTCGTGTTCACGATGTATGTATAGTGTATACATTATACAGAGTATCATAGATATATATGTAGATCACGAATTAAGATATACCTTGTATGCTACTATATGTTGAAATCGAAGCACTCCTTCAGGTAGAAATATTGCATACAGGATAAAAAATAAATACCATTGTAAAACCAGTAACCACTATAGTTTCATCGTTCCGCTCAGAATCTAAAATATAATTTAAATTATAAAAAAATATTCTAATGGCTGCATTTGATCCAAAATAAAAATTGATGTCTCTAAATAGGCAACTTTTTCTGAATTACCTTAGCTTTTACATAAAATGAAATTATAAATTATATAATATTATAATATTATATTTTATTGAATGATATGATAATGCTAATAAGTAATAATAATGACATTATAAATTATGCTAACAAATTAAAAAAAAATAAAAATGTAATATTAACTGTAGGAAATAAGTGAATGGCAGTGCAATTTCTTCCACGCCTTCACAGTTTCCCCATGGCCCATACCCAAAACATAGCCCGGCGTCAACTCGAACGTTACGCAAATTCCTAATTTTCACCCATAAATTAAATCTGCCCTCCTCATAACTTACTATAAGTACGTCTATAATAAATTAATATCCCAGCATAATAAACTATCAAAATATTTTTCTCTTAGTTACAACTATAATGCTACAATGGACTGTCACATATACATTTCGTCGTTTCATTTTCATTAAATAATATGATCAATGAATTACAGCGACGATTTTAATACGGTACCTAAGTGTATTATAACACGTTTTATAAGTTTATAATAATATGATTATCGTTATACCCACGGTAGATTATAGTCTATACCTAACCAAATTTGTTTTCTGCATTATTGTTTTTCGATAAAATTTACCATTGTTTCGTATATACACTTTGCATCTCTGCTCGCCTGTTGAACGACGATGAATATCCAATTATATTTATATAACCACAAACCCGGGCACGACGGCGAGTAGTTTGCGCCCGCAGCGCCAATATAACTCGCATATTACAATTTACAATAGTATAGTAATAAAACATACGCAGTCATCGAAAATACGACAAACTTGATTAATTATTATCGGTACATAAAACCAACGGGACCGTTGCCGTTTTGGTCAGTGTGGGATAGTGTCATCTGATCGTCTAAAGAGTCTACTACAGCCACCACAAAAGTAAGTATATACTGTATATTATATGATAAATGCACTGGTTACAGAGTGCCATTCAGCGTGTACGATGATAATATACTTAAGTCATTGACACGATTTACATAAAACTTAAACCATGAACACCCCTTCAAGAAAATCGTCCTACTGGCTACCGCGGTGCTGGTACTGGTCGAGGTCGTCGGTCACGCGTTGGCGGACGTGGGCATGTGCATACGGAACTGCGCGCAGTGTAAGAAGATGTTGGACGCCTACTTCGAGGGCCACTGTGCGCTGACGCCTGCGTCAAGTTCAAGGGCAAGATGATACCAGATTGCGAGTATATAGATTCCGTGGAACCGTTCCTCGACAAACTCGATTCATCTACACCACGTATCATCCGTCACTCAGCACCCTCCATGACCGATCGTATTATATCTAATTACGAACAATTATATTATATTCGATACATACATACTGCAGCCATACAGGTCTTTACCGACATACTAAATAGTATGTTAATAAATTATAGTTTATTGATGCTTGATTAAAATGAAAACATAATCCATAATATGCGTATGTACGATAGTATAGTTAAACAAGGATTAATATAATAAATCGATATTACGATTACCATGATTATTATTATAATTAAATAAGTTTGAAATGATTTATTACTGGTTTCAAAGTCCGGATAGTTGGTGAGGACTGTGCATTATGCAGTGTTGGGTAGTAACGTAACGAAAGTAACGCGTTATTTTGCTAGTAACGCGTTACGTAATTTCATTAGAATTATTTCAGCAAGTAACGAAAATGTAATGGAAATTACTTTTGAAAAGTAATTTCTATAGAATAACACGTTACAGTTTCGAATTATTAAGTACCTATACCTACCTATTGCGAATTCAAAAAAACAAGTTTGTCTATCACGCGGGTATTATATTATTATGTTTACCAATCTGATATTTATATACATTTAATTTTAACCCGCCACATTTCAGTTTTCGATGGTTTTGACATTTGACATGTCGAATTGCACCTAAATCACGAAACAGTTTATTCAATGTATTATTTAATTTGATTCCTTTAAATAGGTTTCCTATGAATAGCTTGTGTGGAAGACTAAGTTTTATACGATCCTATTAACTATTCAGGTTTTATAAAGAATTTGTTATTTGTATGTTCAATTTGGCTGCAGAAGATAATTGCCAAGAAATTAAAAATTTTTTTTTTTTTTTGTAACGAGAAAGTAATGAGTTACTTTTTTAATTGAAAAGTAAAGTAATTTCGTTACAATTTTATTTTAGTAACGAGTAAAGTAACTTAAAAAACTATTTATGATGATATTAATATTAATATATTGAACAATCCAATTATTATTGATTATTTAAATATTATGGCTTCAAATGGGTATCTATTTTTTTCCAAACTTCAATAGCTTTTAATACTTGTTTGAAATTTAAAACAACGCGTCCTATGCCAAATTAATTAGTTCATAAGGCATCATCCGAACTGCGCAATAGTTTTTTATGTTAGTATGTTTAAAACCAACCAAAATAAATTGTCAATTTTTTTTAGATTTAATTATCTCTAGATATTCCAGATAAATGACCAATATATGGGCTTTAATAACTATTATTATTCAGGTTAATATTGGTTAATACGGGTGTTTATTAGGCTAGATGGGTTTATTAATGTACTGTAGTTACATTTTTCTAAGAAACTGCAAGAACTAATTAAATGGAAAATTAATTAGCCACCTATTTATTACGGTGAAGCGTGAACCCGGCTTACTAGTTACTATCACGGTTATCTGAGATAACCATGGTTAGGGGTTACTGGTTACTATCATAGGCATAAATAACCAATTTTTGAGAGATAACAATGTTTATGTTAGGGATACCTAAATAGTATATTACCTATTACCTACTATAGGCGATTGTGACTCGGCCCGAGGAAAAAAAATCGTCAAAAGGTCTATTGTAAACTAGGCCCGGGGTTTTTACAAGTATAAATGATTGATGTGTAAAGTCGGCCCGGATAAAAATGTATTATGTGTAATATTTTTGAGAACCATTTAGCATTACCCATAGGACACCATGAGGAGGCAATTATCATTATCCTCCAAAAATTATTTTCATATTTTTATTCATAGTATGAAGTTCGTTATATAAATGTAAAATTCACTAAAATTGAGTAAAAATGTAAGTAATATGTTTCAGTATTAAAAATTATAAGTAAAATGTATCCATGTAAAATTGTAAGTGTATAAAAGTGTAAAAATATAAGTAAAACTGTAGTGTCATAATAATTATTACCTAGTTATATTTATATATTAATTATTAATAATGTATGGTTATATAAATCTATTAGTAAGTAAAAAGCCATGTGTTTGATGTATTCACTCACCGATATATAACATTTGTTAACAACAAATTGTTCCGATAAGATATAGAATAAAGATACGTTATTTATTATTTTCAGATTAAATTATATCGTGCTTATTATATTTTATTGGTCAAAATAATTATCGGGCAGAGTTTACAATCGAACTTTTTTATTAATTTTAATTTCCGGGCCAAGTTTACAACAAAAAGAGGTACCCGCGGGCCCAGTTTACATTTGCCCGCTACTTATGAATGCCCAAAACTAGCCCATATCTGGCCCGATATAACGACAATGGGAGTGGGAAAATACCACCCCCAAATGATACCACTGCGATAATATATTGGTCAATGGTATTATATAATTATAAATATGCCAACTGAACTCTGAGTGTACAAAAATAAAAATAAATAAAAGCACTTATACATATTACATTTAATAAAAAAACATGTTCCAAAAAAAGAGCGGGTAAGTGGATGTCGCACTACTATACAGTAGATTACAAGTGGGTCACTACAGTATGGCAATAAATTTGAATTCAATGATATATCATTGTATACGAAAAATGATTCTGACTTCCGAGCGAAGGCGGTTTGTCAATGTGGGTATATTTTATATTATATTTATATTGTTATTATTTATTATTAATACGGCAGCCGGTAAGTTGAATTAATATTATAAAATTACAACAAAATAACTAAAATCGTTATTCTAGTCTTCAATGAAATGGGGATATCGTCTATTACGACGATTGAAACATTACTACTAGCTATTATACATGCTATACGTTTTTGATGATAAATACGTATTATAGTCAAACACAATTAATTCACGTAGTTTTTATACGAAAAGTATACACTATAAACTACTTATATTATTATAGTTGTAGTCATATACTTGACACAGCCCGGGCGTCGCGATAACGTTAAAACGTATAGAAGTATATTATTAATATAAAAATCAACTATGAGTGGATGTAAAAAGCACTTACGCGGTGCTCAGAAAAGATAAAAAGAAGAAGAATGAACTAAAAAAAGATGTTGAAAAAACTATAAAAATTAAATTATAAAATTTTAAAAATATTGGGCAGTCTGAGTTTAAACCTTCACAAATGACACAAAAGATTATAATATGCTAGATAGCTAGATATTTGGATGTTTGATGAAAAAAATGTATTCCTCTACATATATATAACAATATCTATTGAATATATGGTACTCCTGTAGTATGCTACCTACCGGAAAATATGACAAACCGATACCTACTCTTATATATTATGTTATACAGGGGCGGACTGAGGCTCTGAAGGCCTACATACATTCATCATTCTACTCAAAATATCAAATTTCAAAAAAAAATTTAATGTTTTTGATTTAAATACTATTTTTAATACTAATTACTATTATTGTTTAAAAAAATATATCTATTACTAAGTGTTCCAGAACTTTTACCAATAGCATCTATTGACGTGTACATGATAAATTCCAAAAATTAATCTAAAACTTGTATAGCCTTCGCGGCTGCAGTTGGACTGTCCCAGTTGTTTTATTTTTGTAAATAGTGTTGTAATATTGTATTCTTCATTTTTCCCGGTAGTGATTACGGTGTGGAATTGAAAAATTATTAAATATAACAAATATATAACTCGAGGCCCAAACATAACATTTCTAGAGGGTTAGGTTAGGTTAACCACCCCTAATGTTATATTTTAATTTAATTTTATTATTGTTAAGTATCTATGGGCTGTGACTTGAGTCATTAAGATAATCAACATATTAGGCATTATAACGGTCATATAATACTATATATAATAGCTAAATATTATTAATATTATTATAAGTAATAGTAAATATTCACCAAGACACACAATAGCTTACTTTTAGATGTTAAATTATTTTAGTCTGTGTTGTGTCCTTCCACCTCGATGTGTTAAACAACAAATTTGTTAGACGCTTACTAAAAGAGGAATGGTGGCCAATTTATTTGATGTTTTCTGGGATAACGTTAACACAGCATAATAATTAATAATGTAAAACGTACTAAAATACTTAACAATGATGATCATCAGGAAATAGCAATACATCAAGTAAATTTTAGTTGAATAAATTGTTATTAATCACTAATCAGTATGTAAAAGTGGTAAACTTTTTTGGTAGGTAGGTAGCTTTTCACGGTAGGCAGAATACTACTTCAACGAAGTAGAGATAGGCAGTGGCGTAGTTGGGAATTGGTTCTGGGGTGGGATACAAGTTTTAAAATCATAGGCTATGCCCACCACATCCCCCACCGATGTTCGTCAATAGATCATAATATTATCATTATTTTTATAAATTAAATTAAGTGGTTTTCAAAGATAATAAATTAAACAATTAATGTTTGAAAATTTGTACAATTCATTAATTTACAATAAAGTTCATCTTTCATTTTTTTTTTTTAGATTCTGAGTGAAACGATGAATGTATTGATTTTACAATGATGTGTGTTTTTTTTTTTATTTTTTTTTTTTTTTATTTTTTTTTTTATTTTTTTATTTTTGTGTCTGTGTACACGATAAGTAGTCGAAATAATGCTTCGATTTTCGACTTCAGTATCTTGTTCGATGGGAAAGTGAATATCGTTGGTGCATTGGGGAGGTCAAAATTTTAATTTCCCAGTAGTTTTCAAAAGTGATGTGAAAAACAAAAGAAAAATTAAGGAAAAACGGGAATTTTTACGCAAAATCGATTTTTAACAAAATCGATTTTGGTTATTGGTGTAACTCTAAAACAAATGACCGTAGATGCATGAAATTTTCACTGGTTGTTTATATTTGCATTTTCTATACACAATACAATTTTGAAAATAATTTGACTTTTTTTGAACTGTTTACGGACATTGTCAGTTTTCAGTTTTTTTAAATTTTTTTTCTATAAATATCAATAAAATTTTATTTGTTGGGTAAAAAAGCTTGAAAATTTAATAGAAGGCTCCTAGGTTATTGTTTCAAAGGCAGATGAAAAAAATTAAAAATCCTTAGTCACAGTTTTTTTTTATACACGTTTAAAGTTCAAATCTTGAAAAAATACGGAAAAATCGCGAAAATTTGCAAATTATTTTGAGTTAGAAATTCATAAAAAATTTTCTTTTTAAATCTAAGATTTTAAAATCTAATACAAGATTCCTCATAAGTTTGTCTAACTTTATCAAAAAAAAAAATTTCTACAAAAAAGTCAAATTAAATTTTTATGAGCGTTTTAAATTCATATTTTTACAACATTAGATATTCACTCGATTTCTCATGTACCGATTTCCTTATTTTCTTGTAATTCAAAAACGAATAACTGTAGGTACATGAAAATTTCACTGAATGTTTATATTAGCATTTCCTATACACCATACAATTTTGAAAATATTTTGACACTTTTTGAGCTGTTTACGGGCATTTTCAGTTTTCAATTTTTTTAGTTTTTTTTTCTATAAATATCAAGAAAGTTTTATCTGTTGGGCCAAAAAGTGTAAAAATTTAATACAAGACTCCTGATATATTTTTACAATAGCAGTTGAAAAATATTGAAAATACATAGGCACAGTTTTTTTTTATAAGCATTTAAAGATCAAATTTGGACAGAATTTATCAAAATCTCGAAAATTATCAACCATTGTAATTAATAAATTATAAAATGTTCAGTTTTTATAGCTAAGGATTGAAAATTTAAAACAAGATTGCATGTAAATAGATAATTCGGTTACCAAAAAATCTAAAAAATACACAAGCACAGTTTATTTGTATAGTCATTTTAAGTTCAAATTTGGACGAAATTACATAAAAACCTAGAATAACTATTTTAGTTATTTTGTTGTGATTGTATAATATTATTCGT
Organism: Metopolophium dirhodum; assembly: GCF_019925205.1. NCBI lineage: Eukaryota > Metazoa > Arthropoda > Insecta > Hemiptera > Aphididae > Metopolophium > Metopolophium dirhodum. Next base: position 16,389,009 of record NC_083565.1, on the reverse strand, counting down.
GGGCACTTGAAACTTCTAATTTGTAATATTTTCATCGATATATTATGATGATAGTATCACGGTTTATTGTTGATGTATAACGCGTTATATGTACCTAATGGATATTGTGATATGATTAATTTGGAATTTATTATAGGTCAATTTTTTTTTTAATACCATAGATAAGTGTATAATATGTCTTATACCTAGACTGACATATCGTCTCCACTCAGAATCGTTTTTCTTATACAATGATATATCATTGAATTCAAATTTAATACCATCCATTATACAGTGACCCACTTGTAACCTACAGTACAGCAGAGCGACATCCACTTGCCCACCTTTTTTTTGTTAAATGTCTATTTTTTTAGAGCATTCTAGGATTTTTAAAGATTTTGAATTTGAAATTTGATTTTAAGATTCTTACATGCTTTTACATGTAACAAAAAATAATTATTACGTATGTAAATTGTTAAATTATTTTTCCAAATTAAAGAAATCTAAAACAATCAGTTCAGTTTAATGGATAGACAGTGGTTCCCAACCTATGGTTCGTGAGACATTGGATGGTGGTCCGTGAGACGTTATAATAAAATATATACTAAGTTGATGTACATTTTTTTATAGTAGTAATAAGCGTTAAATTGTTAATAGTTCTTTTCTCAATATTGATCAATTATAAACATTATTATAAACTATAAGGAATTTCATTGTTTTTGTTTATTAATAAACTCCAAATTCTAAAATGTGTGATATTCAAATAAAATGATTCGTGTTTATAAGAAAAATATGGTCTACAATTGAGGTGGTCCGTGACACATCGAAAGTTCTCTTAGTGGTCCATAGTGTTAAAAAAGTTGGGAACCACTGCCTTAAAATATATAATAATATTTACGTACAACAAATTTTTATTAGAATTTTCGGGTTTTTTTAGGGCATTAAAATCCCAGGCGTTACATTTTATTGTGTAACTTACAAAAATAATAATTATTAACAATATAAACAGTTTTAATTTATTCTGTATTTATATTAAGGTTTGTTTTAAACGGTTAAAAATTATATCAGAAGTCGTAAGTTTTAAGTATTTACTAGTTTTATCTTTTGACCTTAATAATAGGAACCATTGTCCATTAAATTTTATTTTGAAATCTTAAAATATTTTTTAGCCAAAAGCGAGAATTTAATAATTATTTATAAAAAAAGGCTCTGGGGGGGGGGGGGGGGGGGAGGGATATGTCCCCATAATTACACCACTGGAGGCAGGTATATACTACACGTGTACCCAATAATTGTTCGACTGAAAAAACCTTCTCTTAACTATGTAGCTCATAACAACAAATATAGAACAAGCAGTTCTCAGGAAATTTTAACTAATAATTGTTATGTGCTAGCTCTGAAAATGATATTTTGGATCTAATAAATACCAATGACATAATACAAGGTTTGCTTCCCAAAAAACAAGAAAAAAATATCTGTAAAATTAATATTTTTGTATTTAAACAGTAATATAAATTTATTTTTATTTTAATTATATTTGTTTGTAGGTTACCAATATTTTGATTCGGTTTATGGGCCCCTAAAGTTGTTTGGCCCCAGGCCCAAAATAATCTTAATCCTGGCTTGGCAGCAGCCTGCAGGTATCCCGTATCCACATGTCTGTAACACTTTTCCTTCAACTGTAGTAAACTCTATTAGTTATTTCTATGCTAGTATGCTACCTATATTAGTTTATTGATATATTATTTAGTTATACTTAATTAGGTACAAAATGTTATGACTATATAACCATTTCACAAACAAAGTTACCTACAAAGAAAAAGTACATTTAAAAAAAAATTACACTAAAAACGTTATACACAATCCGGTTATCGATTCACGAACATTTCGATAACACATGTGGATGTGACATAATATTATATATATTATTCATGTACGCATGTCTGCAGCAATTGAATGACGGCGATTGGTGAAATTGTATTGTAGTGGTTTATACATATTTGATAAGAATTTAATATTAGATACTTAAGATGAAAATTAATATAAGTTTATGACGTTTCACCTTTCATGTGTAGGTATTAAACATTATTATTAGATTGATATAATGCATTTAGATAAAAGTTTACGAAAGAATATTTACCAACTGTTACACTTGGTGAACATAAATTATTAAATAAATAATACAAGGTCGAAAAAATAATAAAATACGTGTAGCTAATAAGTATTGCTCACGGTTTATTTTTATTTTATTTTATTCTACAAAAATTGCCCGTACACGAACGAAACAGCATTGCTTTAGTAAATATATATATATATACATAATATATACAAACATACGTAAAATATATATAACGTGAAGTATAATTGAAATAAACGTATTTAGTATGCCTTATAGTGATTATAACAATATATTTTGCACTTGCAAATTATATTTTGACTACAACGAAGGATCATTTAAAACAAATCGTTTACAAAATAATAACAATGCTGTTTGTGCAATAAATAATTATATAAACCACAGTTTGACAGCAACAGACACAACTCTCACCTGCACTGACTGTTTTATACTACTTTATAGGTTTTATACTATATATACTATATATGTGTATTTATATTTACATTTTTATTTTTAGAGCCATCACTACGACTAACACACGAATTAAGATATACGTAAATCTTAATTCGTGGACTAACGCCTATGTCCTAAATGTAACCTACAAAATGTCGAACGCAGGTTTATCATTATACTATTTTAAGCTGTGATATCAAAATATGCTTACTTATGGGGGAAGATATTATACGTTTTACTTGATCGCAGTAAACTATACTTTGATTTAAACTCAGAACCGGTGAAACTCAAGAAATTGTAGATGTAGAAATGATCCCATATTGATGATTATATTCTGATTCATTAAGATCGTCGGATATAAAATAGTAATATGCTTCAAGAGTTGACTTCCAAAAAGGCGAAAAATAATTGTGCAGAAAATTAATTTAATTGAACATTATATATATATGTTATTATATTTAATAGTTTTTATAATTCTTAGATGGGAGGGTAAAAAATGTGCAAAATAATTAATTTAAAATATTAATACTTGCTAATAAATTAACATCATGGTACACGTGTACACATTTTTATATTTTTATTGATAAATGTTTAGAGAAATGATTACTTTCGAACTAAATATAGCTCATCAAAAAGTCTACCTAAATCCGGCCCTAAATTTATATTATTTTAATCGAAATCACTAATTTATTTTCGTTTGCGCTTCCTTTTCGTCGCCTTCGCATTCTTGTAGTCCTGTATAAGTCGTTCATTACTTCTTCGTCCACGTTTAATTATTAGTTGTTTCGAAAACTAATGCACTTTAAAAACACATGTATTATCGATGATGTTTGATTTTAACAAAAGATTAACAAGTGATATAATAAATTATAAGACGTTACAGTTTAAAAAAAAAAAATGTAATTTTAACTTTCGTCCAGAGTTAGACACCAAGTACGCGTAATCCTACTACAATTGAGAGCGGGCTGAATGTATAGCGCGGCTCTACAGGTTATGTGTGCATTACTTGATTTTCTTGCTTCACTGCTGTAGGTCGATCGCATACGTACAACACAACGTGAAGTGATCGCCTTACACGAGATGAACGCCTTTTGAGTTTCGACGCCATGAAAAATAATCGATATCTAGATCGACTAATGAACCGTGCAGCCGTTTTATACAGTTTTCACTACTGTAATATTATACATTATAGATTTCCGGCGAAGCGGAGTCACGTGTGTTTATTTATTTATATTAGTGTGCATTGTGCAGCAAACATCTAATACTGAAGATAAAATTTTTTTTAAAAAAACCGGTTTGACATCGCCGCCGCTTGTAAGCCGCCATTTTTTGGCGGTAAACTCCTCACGACACCGAGACTAAGTCATGACGCAATAAATGTTCTCGGTGTCCATGATGTCAACATTATTGAGATAGGTGAAAAATCTATATCTACAATAATAACGAATAATAACTTTTGAGCTCGAATTGTGATGTGATGATTTTGAAGTTTGATTTTGCAACGTGGATAAAAATATCTTTCACAATAGTTAAGATCCATAAGATGTTTCTGTTAATATTTAAGATATTTGTGATACTGCAGCAATCAAACAAGAATTAGGTACCTAATTTCACACAAGTTAACATTTATTAGTAATGAAATTATCCATTTAACTTACAAATAAAATAAATTTAAGTCATGCAGAATAAATTGTATTAACAATTAAAACAACATAATTATTTGTCAAAATATAAAAAGGATCACTCAAATTAAATAATAAAAAAAAAAACGGAAACTCAACTGAATTTCTTATTCTAATATTTATAATGCCAATCATATTTTTAAATTAAATTGAATAATCCTATTTATATAATAATATAATAATACAGAAGTCAATTATGTTTACTAAATAATACTACATCAAGTAGGTATTGAAAAACAAATTTAATGGTAATTTAATTAATATAGATAAGACAATGTTCAAATGTAATGTAATAATTGTATTTTAAAATAAATTTTGTTAAAATTAAAAATATTTGTAGTTTTACTTAAATAATTTAAATTAATTTCTGGGGAAATATTTTGGTTTTGTGATAATTCTATTGAAAAAGAAATTGATTTACATGTGTAAATTAAATGTTAATAATATTAAAAATGTTTATGATTGTTTATTAACTTATTTATCTAACTTACAAATATAATAATTGGATGTCATACTAACATTTTTGTAAACATAATAAATATATTATAGAGATTTGTACATATTAGATTCTGTAAAACGTTAAAATAACTAAACTTGGTAAACTTTTGTCTACTAATTTTCTATATCATAAAAATGTCACACACATACAACACATATACTGTTAATTTAATGTTATATCACAAAAATAGTTATGAATACTTGAAAGAAACATTCATATAATTTAATCACACCACACTATTTTTGTGAAATTATTAAATAACACATACATGTACACTAAAATTAAGTAATATCAATGGAAATACAATTGAAAAATAACTGTAATTCTAATTTTCAGCTCTTTTGACTGAAATATTGAACTTGATTATTATTTTTTGTTTTAAAGATCACAATAATAAGTATAATAATAAAAGTTTAAATAAATATTGAGTATGTAAGATAAAAACATAGTTATTATGATTACCTATCAATAATATAGGTGTATTATTTTAAGTATTGATAAAACATTAATTATCTGGGAAATGTTTTTATCATTGAACTCAAAATTCTTTGAAGTACACACACTTAAAGGAATATTAAAATCTAAATATTCGTAGTCACTCCTTTTAGTAGGGGAAGTAGAATGGCCTTGGGCCTGTAAAAACATTCAAAATATTAAAATAACATTTAAAACTAAAAGAAATGAAATAAATGTACAGCCAAAATATGTTTACACACATTGTTTTATCACTAACATATTTTTACATTAGTGAATAACTTGGCTCACTGTTGTTAATAGTATTAAATTCAACTTAATAACTAAAAGTAAGACTGCGTTCACAATAGTGTTTGTAAAAACTTACAAAATAAATAGTAAAATCTACCAACATATCCGTAATCTGATGTAGTAAGTTAAGATTATTTTTTATTTCATTATTTCACATAGACCAAAGATAATTAATGCTTGTAAACACAGCCTGTAAATGTACACCAATTAACTGCAATGCAACGTTTTTCTAGGCAAAGAATATTTAGTCAATATTAAACCTAGGAATTACTAGTTATATTAAATTAATAGACATTTTAGTTTAAAATTTTCCATTAATTTAATTTTTATAACTTTTCCAATATTGAATAGAACAAACATAAATTTAAAACTTTGAAATTAAAAAAACTAAAAAAAGAAAATTAAGTGTTTATTTATTTCACAAAAGGAAAACATTTAAGATAAAAAAAAAAAAACTAAATGACCCAACTAATCCCGCTAGTGGAAAACTGCACAAAATGGGCATATTATTTTTGTAAACATAGTTTTCAACCAGAAGAATAATTAGTAAAATCAAAAAATTATAGAATTTTAAATTATGAAATTTGTACATAAAAACATAACAGTATACTAAAAAGTCTTCAAATCCTATAGTACGTATTTTAAACGTGGTTTTATAAATAAACATTTTCTTATTAGAAATATCAATTTCATGAAATAGCTATTTTGAATTTTTTTAAATGGTTTAAAAAATTGAATTTATTATGATATTTATTTACAAATGGATTTTATTTTTAATTATGCTGTAAACGGTAATAAATCTTAAGAGGATGCTATACTTGCATGTTGCAAATTGTAGCAAATTGTACATTCTGAATAATCCTTTTAACTAATTTATGATTAATATTGGAGCGAATTGAACTATTATCAATTTTAGAAGTACAGTAGAACCTCGATTATCCGAACCTTCGTTATACGAACCCTCTATTATCCGAACTATAATTAGCGTATACGAACGTTCTGTTATCCGAACATGAAAACTTGTATCCGGCAGGTATTGATAATTATATCAAAAAAATATAATAAATGTCATGTATTTAATTATGTATTTATTTATTTCTAATAATGTATGTATGTACCTAATGTATTTCTAATAATTTATTGTATTTCTGATAATGTAATGTAATATGTAATGTAATTCTAATAATATATTTATAATAATAATAAATATTTAATTATAAAAATAATAAATAATTAATACATAATATTATAATCATTTTTTATTTTATATTTCCAATATCCGAACTTTTGCGTATCCGAACTAGGTGCAGTCCCAATTAGTTCGGATAATCGAGGTTCTACTGTAAGAATATTATGTACAAACAATTTACTATTTTAAAATACTCATAACTTGCTTTAAAATGAAAATCTAAAATAACCTATGAGGTTCACTAGATAATACTCTTATTTCTATATTTGATAATAGATCAATTTGCTCGTATATTAAAAGTACCAGAGTTAAATAGATTATTCAAAACGTACAATTTGCTATGCTATGCATTTGTAAGACAGAGACATCGGATGTGGTGTAACGTCCTATTAAGAAGATTTAAGAATTATTAAACAACAATTATATTGTAGGTACATATCTTTTAAATTATAAATACAATGACCAAAATAGTAATTTTTAAATTTAAATTTCCTTTTAAAATAAAAAATATACATATTTATAAATATATTTACATAGTATTCTCCACCATAATATTAGGTACAATAATTATTGTAAAATCAGTTAAATAATAAATAGTTTTATGTCAGGAAAGAAATTATGATAGAATTGACATGGTGTTAATATTAGTATAAAACAATTTAAGCAACATAATATCTTAAAACTGTAAATTAATTCTGAATAAACTATGCTATGAATATTTTAGTTTTGAGAAATCATAAATTTACATGCACATATAAAATGCTAATGCTTATAATACAACTTAGATCGTCATTGGTATCATTCTTGGTGTTTTCCTAACATTGCTTCTACAAATAAAAGTAATTATAATTAAAAATATTTTATGTTGAAAAATATGCCAAATTAAAACTGTGTATCCTAACTATACCCAGCATTAATTCAAATATAAACAACAAATTAGTTAGTATAGATATTTATATTGAATTGACAGATAAGTCAAATAAATATGAAAAAAAGTAATTTAAAATTACAATAATTGTTATGAATACATACATAGGTAATACAGTTTCAAAAAATACAATTAGAATCAGTTTAATAAAAGGCCACATTAAAGAATTTTGTAAAGAATAAAAATTAAGGTACATAAAATATATTATTAAAAATCTTTCATTTATTAACAACCTAACCTAATCTAACCTAACTAGATACCTCAAATATAATTGAAATTTATTTAACCCTTATGATACTTTAATTGTGGTTTAACAGAGACACCAATACCAGTGGGTAGATCAAAGAATGGAACAAGATGTAAATTATATAAAATAAGACAAAATCAAGAGAGCTATAAGTTGGATTAAGAACTTGGAGGCTCTGGTTCAGACATACTATCTGCTAACTTAAAAAGTATAACAGAACTGCACAAAATGATTTATTAGTTGGTTTAAAAAAAAAAATGACTAAATGGAATAAATCTATAATCCTTTTATCTTAATATGGAGACAAGATGAGCTGCAATAGTTATAGAAGAATATAGTTGCCGAATGCAGCTTATTTATTTATTTTGAACATATTGAGATCAGAGCCCAAATTACAAATGCTGTAAATTTTACACCCATATATAAGTTGTATATAAGTTACAAGAAAATTAGATACATACAATAGGAGTAATAGGAGAAAGAAGTGTCTGAATTGGCATGCCTCATAATATTAATATAGCGATTAATTGTCTTATAACTAGGGCCCGGAACTTGATGTATTTGAGACTCATCTTTATAAAAATACAACTTGTCACAAAAAATTCAATAGTAAAAATTTAATTTTGCATCTTTTGGTATTTCTTGGTTGAAAGGCGTTTTTTTTTTTTATCAATTTTGGTGCATTTTTAAACTTTTTGTAGGTGTATTTGTATTTTTTTGGTTTAAAGTCTGAGCTATATTTATAAATAAAGCCATCAGTACATTTGAAAATATTATGCACATACTTTAACTGTCAAATATAACATATTAAATGGTAAAAACCTATTTATAATTTAATATTTATTTGCTAAGTACCTAATTTAATTTTCTCTAATGTTTACGGTTTAATTAGTAAAAATATAAGAAACAAGAAAAAGAACAAATATTTATTTTTTAAGATAAATGCTCTTAGTATTATATTTATGGGATAATTTAAAAATAAATCAAATATGTCATTTTTTAGATTACTTTTAAGCATACTTGTAATTAAATTGCATTTTTTTTTTTTAAGGTTTTTAGAGTTTTTTTCATCAAGTTTCAATGGTAGGAATGAAGAATGTATATAGAATGTATATGAAGTTACTTATGTCGTTTCCAGAAAGGACTAAATAGTATAAGAAAACATATAGCAAGTGTTTGATGACTTCATAGAACCATACAATAGTATCTATCAGGTTAATTTATGTAATCTAAGTATAAATTTGGTTTTCTAAAGAAAACTCGTCTCAATGACGAAAATGTATATGAATGGGACCAGACATCAATCAAGTAAGAGGAGACGATAGTATCAGAAAAGTTTGAAGATAAATAAAATTAACGGAAACGTTGGCATTTATAATGGGGACCTTAATGTGGAAAATTACGTGTATGAGAAAACTTAAAGTTTCAAGTATTAGGAGTATCAACAACTTGACATAGTCATTCGACTGCTTAAAGTACAAGGGCATTATTTGCACAAATTAAATACTTCAAATCAGAGATATTCTCCATAGCAAAGGTATTAAAACTGTGTGAGTTGACGAAGGGAGTCGTGACAAAGCACCGGAAACCAATTAATATAGGTCATACTATATAGGATTGTTTACTATAACATATTTACGTTACGCAAAAAATGGATGTGGCCGTTATGAAGTGCTGTCATTGCCCATTAGTTACTTATAGTCATAATAGAAATAATAGTAACAATAATCACTGCTATTATCACCAATATTAAAATTTGTATCGTTTCAAGTTTTTCTTAATAATTTGGGAGCCCATCAAAACATTCTTAACACACATACGAGTAGCGGAATGAAAATGTTTGAATACCTCTGCTCTATAGGAACAAAAGTACATATACATGGCTATTGTAAGACCAACATTAACTTATTGTATTTGTTATTGATATTATTGTAAGGATGTAAAGTATTGAAGTGCAGATTGAACAAAAACTAAAAAACTTTAGGAATAAAATATCTAGAACAATATGTGGACCAGTGTTTGATAACATAGTAAATATCTGGTATAGAAGAAAAAACATGGAAAAGGGACAAATACTGTGATTTGGAGTATGCCCAAAACTAAATGAAAAGAGAAAAACCAATGAAGTGAACTCAAATCAATTGAATGGTGACCAATAGGAAGAAGACTCTGGCAATGATACAGAAAAAACAATGGAATGTTAGAGTACAAAAAGATCTGAAGAGATTGGAAAGTAACTGATTGCGAATCCTTAGCAGCACAACACTAGACTTTTTTTTTATTTTAGTGATAGAAGTGACACAGTGAATGTCACTATGTCAGATAAATAACTCAACTCTAAATTTGTCTCACTTTGTTAACTCAATAATAATTACAATAGTATATTTCATAAACCAGTGATTTATTTAAAACGTTAATACAATACCAATGGCGTTCTGAAATGTAATTATAACTGTTGAAAATTGGTTAATCTACTGGTGAAACCTCCATTATTTATTAAAACTAATATTCTATAATTGCTAGGTTGCATAAAAAATGATGATAGATTTTAAGGATCATTGGATTTTACTCATTATGTTTAAGCTACTCATAAATATTTAAGTTAAACTATACTAAAAGTTTCTGCAACTTGACATATAATATATTGGCTAGAAACCTACTCTTATTTACAGTATAATTTAACTAGGTGCAAACTTAGAAATCTGCTTACTATTTTTATGCGACATGTAAAAGGTCATAGTTTGTTAACTGTAAATTGTTATTGAGTGATGAAACTTACGTGGATATGGCCAACCTGAAGGTGGTGCTGGCATTGGACGAGGTGGCCTCCATGCTCCCATTGGTGGTGGGAAGGGAGGAGGTCGCAGTGGAATCATCATGGGTCCTGGTGGGAAAGGTCTCGGTGGCATTCGAACTACTCCAGGTGGTGGCGGTGGTGGATACATAGGCTGTGGTTGAGGTTGCTGGAATGGATTTTGTTGTTGCTGTTGTTCCTTAAATAAAATTAATATAAATTCGTTTAAACTATTACTACTTTAAAGCATAATTACTTGTTGTGGTGCAGATTTTGGCTTGGATTGAGATCGTCTTTTTCTTTCTTTGGCTTCTCGTTTTCGTGCTTCCTGATTTTTATTAGGTCCTCGTTTTTTACCATTCTCTAATAATATAACACAAAACACAATGTAAAAAAAATTAAAAGAAATTGTTAATATTTGAAGAATATGACTATAAAATGATTAACTTAAATAAACATTTCAAATTCATAAAAGAGAAATTACTTTGTATTTATAGTGGGTACCACTTCTACAATAATTGCGGATTAGAATCAAAAAGATTTTTTTTAATCCAGTTCATGAAGGTATTTAATTATTTAACTATTAAATTTGAATGTTCTACTAAAACAGATTAACATTTTTTTATCTTATATCATTAATTATAAATACTAGTTGTACTCACCTGGAAGTATATGTATATCGTAATATGTATAATAACAAAGAATAATAATAAAAACTAAAATAGTTGATACATTATTAAAAATTGATTAAACTATTATCATTTTTACTAAGTGTACAGTTACTAACCTCTACGCTTTATAGGTGAACGGACTGGTGGTGGTGGTGTCCTTCTTCTAGGCGAAATGCGACGGCGTCTCTCTCTTGAACGATCCCGTCTAGGAGGTGGTGTGCGTCTTCTTCGAGGTCGTTCATTAGGGTGTGGTGGACGATCTCTCAAAGGTGAAGAAAGTTCACGTAATGATGGTGGGGTTATTGGCAATTGTTGTTCGTGATTAGGAGAAAATTGTCGGTTATTGGGTGACATACTTCTGTTGTACTGGTAATGATTCTCAAAATATACAGGAGATCCACTATGTCTGGGACGTTCTTCATAATGAATCGGGTCATCCTTCACACGATGTCTATTATGATCACCTGGTCTAAAACGTTGCATTTCAGGTGATCTAGGTTCTGGAGGAGGACCAGAAGAAAAGTTGTCCATCTTAAGTCTAAAAAATACCATACAATTTGTAATGTCAATTCTACAAGAACATTAATCAATGTGCTATTATTTACTGTTCCAAAAAATGTTCAGGCCTTGGTGGGCGATCATGAACATTTCTTTCTGGAGAGCGCTTTGGTCTATCTCTGCGTAACATATTGTTGTCGGAATTGAAATGATCCCGTTCAGGAGAATAAGGCAAAGGAGGAGACGGAGGACGGACCATATTAACCCGTGGAGATAAGCTTTGATCACGAGACATTAACCTAGATGGGCTCATAGGATGAGCCATTCCATAATTCTTATCTAAAATAACAAATATTCAACAAAAAGTATTTTTATAAAACTACTTTTAATTTATAATATATTGAACAGTTTAAAATAAACTGTATACATAATGCCAAACTATACTGACATACCGTTATCATAATGTATTTGTTGGTTATTTTGATTAAAATGAACTTGCCGTTCTTCAAAATTTTGATGGTTTTTATCTATGATTCCAAATAAAATAAAAAATGTGTACATTATTGTTATTATTATTTCCTTTTAATAAGATTAATAGTAAACAATTTGTGCCATTACATTTTGTAAAGAAATGCTTATATTAAAATTATTTACAACATTTGCGGCAACACTAATGCTAACTAAAATTATTTATGCAAGTCTGAAATGTATAGATTTATATATTATATAAACCTATTTGATAAAAGATAGGAAATTATTAAAAATATATATAATATATAACAAGTCGTAACTCATAAATAAATCAAATAATACCAATGATATAATTATAAAAATGAAAATAAAATAAAAAAGGCAATAAATAAAATAGTTAGTGATCTTGATGATATGTGTATCAATACAATTATAAAAAGATGGACAAGTCGGTACCGCTCTGCTGTTCAGTAGTTGTCAAACATGCCGTTGTGATGGATATGATATATTTGAATTCAATGTATACGAAAAACAATTCTAAAGGCTAGCATAGTTGTATAAATAATAGAATTTAATAGTTTAACCTTTTTTTAATAAAAATCAAAAATATCCCATGGCTATAAATAGTGTAACTTTCCTGTGAACTTTTTCTTTTCGATAGAGGTAGTAAAACTTGTTGGGAACTTTCTATTATAATGTATAATGTTAGCTATGAAAAGAAAATCTTTTATAAATTTCTAACTGAAAAATAGTTATAAAAATTTTAAGAATTCTCATCGCTATATATAATTCAAAAAGACTTAAAACTGTATGAACATTTAACCATGTATGGAAAATGATAATTTTAACAATTGGTGAAAATTTTAAATATCTAAGGTTTATTTGTTTTTTAATTACAACAAAATTTTAAAAATTGATAGATGAAAATTCAATATCATAAAAATTTTAAATTCAAATGCTCAAAATATTAATATTACTTTCCAGTAAACTTTTATTTTTATTTTTTTTTGAACTTACATTAATGAAACTTGTAAGGAACTTGGTATTAAATTGTAAAACTTTTTTACTGAGTTAAAAAATTATTATCGAGAATAATTTTAAAAAAACTTACAAATTTCTTAAGGCTTAAATTAGCTCAAAGAGTCAAAATATTTTGAACTTGTTACCATTCATTGAAAATTCTAATATAACAATTTGGTGAAAATTTCAAAGGTCTTCAGTTATTAGTTTTTGGGTTACACTAGAAAATAAAATCAAGTTTTTCAAAAATTGGTTTTGTATAAATATTACCACTTTTTTCTTTGTTTTACCTGACACTTTCTAAGACTACTTGAACTAAATAGCAGCATTTTTATTATTCAAAATGTAGGTGACAGAAAAAAAAATCACATATCATTGTAAAATCAGTACATCCTTTCGCTCCGCTCAGATTCTAAAAGTCAATAAGTCCAAACATAATATCTTATAATATGTACCTATATGTAATACTGATGTTAATTTTGTTTCTAAAGTATCCATATACTATGGTATGTTTATTTGATTAAAACATATTTTTATTTGTTTTACTGTAAAACGAATTGTAATATCAATGGACTGTAAGTTTATAGCTCAGTTGGTATTCGTATCAGCTATTATTAATGTAATTTATTGTAATTATTTAATTGTAATTGATTGGCTGAATTAATAAATAAAATAAATAATAAAATTACAAAGATGACATCAAACTGTATTATCAAGGCGTTTGAAAACAGCGTATTTATTTCATGTGTTGGACCTAAAAGCCTGACAAAATTATGATCACTTAGAATAATCAGATTCAGTGGCACAACCAGGTTAGGTCAGATTAGACCATACCTATAATAGGTGGGTACACTACCAAAATAGTATAAAAAATGTTTCGTAACATTCTAACAAGTACCTATGTATCCTCCTTTTGAAAAATTCTGGTTGCGCCATTGATCGGATTTGAATTTTGTAAAAAGATTTGAGTTAATTTAAATACATTCTAGGTTTTTGTGGAAAACAATTTTTAATATTTCTTTTAAAGTTTTTCTTGAGTTCCGTTTTTATTTATATATTTATTTTAATTTTTAGGTTTACTTTAATGTTCTTTTAGAAAGTTAAATATTTATTCAAAAATCAACTTCCACAATGACCAAGGAAAAATAACGATGAATACAAATATTTTTACATAATTAAAATCCTTCTAAGTTGGCATATTTTTTCAGACTTTTAAGGTCTAAATTGATTAAAATTAGTTTCTCGTTGGAACAAAATATTTTATCAATTCAAACAAATCAATGACTTGTACTACATGCGTGTGCAAACCACTAATTGTTTCCCTGAAACATCATGACGGCACACCATAGTGATAGAATATGTGGGCGATGGTGGTAGCGTGGACACTCATACAAATGTTGTTTTTTTACACTTCACAACAGTAGTATACAATTTCATGTGTTCAACCAATTGCCTATCACATACTCCTTAATAATGGAGCACTTCCAACTGAATAGTGAATTATAACTAACATATTAATAATTTTGGGTACCAGCCAAATAACAGAAATGTTTCCTACATTATTATAGATTGATATAATATATTATATGATAGTTATAAAACAAATATACATAATTAATGAATTATAGTATATAATTTAATGAAGAAGAGTGCTAATTAGTAATAATTCAACAATTTAAATTCAGATATTCATATGAAAATAGGTAACTAAGCATACAATTATACAATTTAATACTACTACATTATAAATAGTAGTTTAAAAAAAAAAATTGAATTTTAAAGTAAGGTTTATCAATCACAATTGCATAATTGTAATATTATCATTGAGGATTTCATTTTTTTTATACATATACATATTTCATGTATGAATTGTACTATGAAAAATTAGCAACAACCAAATAAAATATAGTGAAAAATTAATATTCATAAATTTCAATAATAATAATCCAATTTTTAAGTAATTTATTTATGTTAATATAAAATAATTTACTAATAGTCTTATGAAATACATTCATCACATATTTTTGTACATCAAATACTTGGTGAAAATTTAAACAAATGTTCAATATACCTAGGTTGTGGTTTGCACTAAAAACAAACAGTTTTGACATAATTTTGTATTTTTTTAGAATTAATAGCATTAGTTAAATTTGATAATAGGAGAATTGTGAGATAATCTTTTTCAATAGGATCACTGATCAATGGGCTTCTTTCATACATACATATTTGCATGCTATACATCCTACAACCTATAACAAATATTCTAAAACCTAAAATTGGAATCTTTTTGAATTTATATATTTAATGTGAAACTTAATTACATTAAAATAAAAGTACTTCACACAATTATACAATTATAAACTGTAATTCATAGGAATTATTTGTAATTTAGAAATTTAAGATTAAATTTAATGCAATTTAAAGTCAAAAGTATGTGCTGAACAAAATGTCTGTATAGAAAATATAATATGGATAAAATCCATGTTGATTTAAAATTAGGTTTAGAATTATTTTTAAAGAACCAATATTTTCATTTGTAATGAATTTTGAAGGGTTTATTGTAATTTTGGAGTACAAGCTTCAAATATCAAATGAATTTATTAGTTTGTTGTAGTTAAAAAATACTTTGTCTATAATAAATACCACCTACCTTTTGATCTATTACCAGCTACTGAATCTTCAACTACATAAGCTTTACGAAACGAATCATTTTGCTGAATGTCAGCTCGTATCATTTGAACTCTAATGATTTTTAATTTGTCATTTCCAAGATCATGCAATACATCAGTTTCTGGTCCTCTAAACACAGGTTTTTCAGGAGCACTTTGAGACATGTGGTACCTATTAATAAATACATAAATATACACTTATACATATTATATTATATAAATAATACTCATACACATATAAACTACAGTATTATTTTTCACTTCAAAAGTTGTCTTATAAATTACAAAAAGGAGATAACAATCATTACGCCCATTATTAGGTTATTAATTGTTATTATTTATTGGCTATTTATAAGATGAATCTAAATTCCTTAATTGCATGTGTAAAAATCACTTAATAAAAAATTATCTATACAAATTTAAATTTTCATACAAAATAAGATTCAATAAATTTAATTTTATCCTGTATTAAGACAACAGTAATCAACAAAAAATACATTGATATAAGTTACCTGAAGCAGATGAATTTTTCATCAAGTATTAAAATAATCAATGATGTGCTTACACATTATAGGCAGCATAGTTTTTGTGCTTCCAACAATAATGTAATACAATGACAAAAAGAGGTTTATAAACAGTATTAGAATAGATGAACAAATTAGTCAACTTCTGATATTTTTTTTATCAATTATTAAAATAAATTAGATTAAGGCAGTTTATATATTTTCATTGTCCAAGTCTCTGCATATTTACAACATTTTAAAATCGTTAATATACCAGTAATTCAAATATTTTCAATATTAAAATTGTGAGTTATAAAAATTTGTTAAGCATTAAAATAAATAAAATAAATATTAATTTGCACATAATATATTCATTATGGTCACATATAAAAAATACAATATAACAATACACTTAGAAAATTTGTATAGAATCAAATTGTTGTCTAATATAAATCAATTGCACTTCTATAAAAAGCTTTATATCAGTTTGCTATATTTTTCTGTCACAATTAATCCAAACATAACAGTATAATAAATTGAAACATATCATATTAATTAAATTATTAATTAGTTTAAATATAAAACAATTAATTCAAAGATTGGTTTGAAATCAATAGAAAAAATAAAGAATCAAGATTATTATTTATACACTAGGGATAATAACAAAATAAAAGGTATATACTTCTTTTCACGAGATAACCGTTTCGTGCATGTTGCATGACTCGCATAGTCGCATTGCTTGTTAATCTGTGAAATTCCCTCCACACAGTATACGACCATATGTGTTTTGATAGGGGATGCACAGCGGCGGTGACTGGTTTAGTTTGAAACACAGTACCATTCTCTTGTAAAAAGAGTATTATTATTATTAAAGCGCTTTCTTCTGATAATTGTTTTAAAAAAAAGTTGATAAAATAAAATTTATTTTTTTATTTTTATAAAACACACATATAATAATATATTGTGTTAGAATATATTGTATTTTTGTTTAAAAACCAATATCATCAACAAAAAAAAGAAAGAAACTGGTTCAATATCTTTATTTTTGCTTTTTTCATTTCCACAATAATAAAGGTACAAAGCTAATACGGCCTACATAGATAACAGAAAGATGGGTATATACTATATACTAATATGGGAATCCAAACTTTATTCGAGGGCGATGTAAAAATTGAAAACTCTTGCTCGCCAAAACATGTATAATAATCACATTAACAATTTTGAAGTTTATAGAAATTAAATTAACATAAAATAAAAGTATAAGTTTTTAATGTTTATTATGACATACTATTTTTTTTTTTAGAGAAGTGTAAAGAGACATTTAAATTTAGTATAGTGTTAGCTTTTCTTTACTTAAATTTATTTATTCATTATTGCCCATTGTCGTAATGATTTATTGAATATAAATATAATTTCACTCCATAAAAAAAAATTAATAAAAAAAAAACTGAGTTAGAGAGTCCAGTAACAACTTAGTTGACTTGTTAGTGGACAATAGTTTGGATATTCATGCTCCATACAAACAATATAATATGGGATGAACAAAAAAACTCTTTCCTGTTAATGCCAAGATGTTAAAACTCCAGATTTTGATATTAATAAATAGTAGACTATAATAATAAGTAAAAGTAACAGACATTATTATGAGCTATTTTACTAATTTATTTCGCATTCACTGAATATTTATCTCAGGTTGTCCCGGACTTATATGAAAGAGCTCATCAAATAATCATCATCAAAATTCCGTATTATGCATCCCTACTATTTTATTTACAAATTGTGATATAACATAATTATTATTACGTGTTTCAAATTAATTATAGAATCAACTAAAATGTATTTACTATCTACACAAAATTGAATACATTTAAATATATTTAACAGAATTAATATTTTCTATAACTAATTCCAAATAATTTAATATATTTTAAATTGATTTTATCGTTTATATTTTATTTTCTTATTATAATATTATGTAACAAAATGTTTTTTTAAGAGGATGTCAGCACACTATTTGTTTTCTCTCTTTGACCCACACGCAACATAGCAAATTTACGTTTAGCAGAACCCTGCTATATCAAGCTTTAAGTTAATAACCTTACTGGTGTCACCACGTCAACTATTTTATCATATTTTAATTTTTTATGTAAATTATTACAATTTAAAAATGCTTATAAATTGTATAAAAATTAAATATTGCAAAAAAACAAACACAGGGACCCAGGTAATGTTCTTAGCTTAGTTTGATAAAAGGTGAATTCACCCTAATATTAAAAGTAACAACACAGGGTTGCTTCTGCTAAACGTGAATTGGCTATGTTCCGAAAGAGAAAACAAATTGTGCATCTCCTCTTAAAAAAACACATTGTTACATATTATAATAAGAAAATAAAATGGGGATTAGGAAATTAAAACAAATATATCCAGTTAAGATACATGCTCAAATTTCAATAAATTTAGATTTATTTTGCTAACAAGCCTAAAACTTTATTAAGATTTAAAATATGATGACCAGATGTCACCTAATATGATTAATAGAATATTAGAGTCAAATATGATATTATAAATAATAATCATCCAGTGGCGGCTCGTGAGGTTCACCTAAGGCGGTGCACAAGAAATGTATAAGATACCTATGTAAGATGGTAAAAATATTAATTTTGTTATAGGTGCATATCAAAATAATGTAACGCAATAACGTAATTAATGGATAATGTACAGTGTTATCGTTTCAACAAATGACGCAACATTGCGACACTATTAAAATAGGTTCGGTGCACACATTAAATGTGCTCCGAACTACTATATATTACTAACCAACGTGTTGAGGCATGTAGCTAATATTTACATGGCCGTCCGGAGCACAAACAATTTGTGCTTCGCCAATTATGTAATTGTTTATAGACACACTTCTTTACACGAAAAACTCCGAAAACTTTTTTTTTTATTACAAACCATGTACATAATAATCAATTATTATAGGTTACCATAAGAATCTAATAATTTTTTATTTTTTGGGTGGTTCACGTGCTCCTGTGCACCATACCACAAGCCGCCACTGTAATCATTTATAAAAAAATGATTAACAGAGTGATACTACTTGCTTGAATTTGTATGTTGTATTTAAGATGCTTTACTTAAATAAGTATAAAAATAATATTTAGGTTTTTATTTTATAATAATTCATTAGTTTTATTTATTTTGGTGGGATACCTATATCAAATTTAATTTTACTAAATTTTATTTATGATTTTAGTATTTAATTTAAGATATTAAACATTCATTTTACACACAATATTATCATATGTAAACCATACCTATCAGCAGAAGGTACGAAATGTTTCACAATACTTGCACCTTCGCCTGTGTCAGGTTTCAATTTATTTCCATTTTCTCGAAATATATTCACAGAAGTATCTAAATTCTTATATACATTGTCATCATCATCATCATCATCAGTTAATATGATTGGACTATTAACTACTCTCCTAAAGTGACACACAATATTAAGTTTAGTGTAAACATAAACCCCTAAATGTTTAAAATAATTTACTAAGTACTAACATAAGTATTCTGGGAGTATTTCCAGGATGTACAATTCCATTAGATTTTTTGATATTATCTTTGATATGAGGTGATCTTCTTCCAGAACTAGAATCACACCTATACAATCAATGATATTTAAAATATGATATTGATCAGTAAATATTTTTTTTAATAACTTTTTAATGATGAAATAAATTTCAATAGTAATTATTACAAATGTAATAAGACATAAGTTTTTAGGTTGTGTTAAGCTCAACTCAGTTTTAAAAACATAATCATTCAGTTGTCAACGCACTTTCAATGGCTTGGTGTCAAAGTAAAATAATAACAATATCCAACTGATAATATTAAACAAAATAAAAAATAAAAATGTCAATAATAAATAATACATAATAAACAAAATGTCTGTTTTAAAATATACAAAATAATAATATTAATTTTTTTTAATTTTGAGCAATCTTAGACCTTTTGGAAATAATTCAATTATTTAATCATTTATTTATATTAGTAATTTATTTTTCTATTAGAAATATTGGTAAGTTGGACTAGTTTTTGTCAAAAACATTGAATTTATGTTATAATTATCATATATTATAATTGTTATTAACTTATAATTTAAGCCGATACATTTCACATGCATACCAACTTTATGGTATCATCATTGTATAATGATGGTACTGGGTGAGTTAAGTTCAATCAAGGATACATTTCTACATTAAGGGACACCTTTTTTTTTTTTTGAACATTTGAAGTTTGGTATTCTGAATACGATAATGAAGTCAGAATTCGAGGCTCTAACTGAGTTTCTGAGTACATCACTTAGAAATTAGTAAACATTATGTGTGTTATGTACTAATCATTATCTCATTATTATTATGTTGTGTGTTAATTATTATTTATTATTTAAACTTACGGTGCTACTTGTGGTGGTATTGCCTAGCAAACCGAAAAATATCATTGTTTTTAATTGCCCTAGTGAGAGTATGTATCCTGCATATATATAATTTTAAAAAAAAATTAACTTGAGCTTAACTAGAATTGTTCAAAAAAAACATGTACCTAATTTATTAATGATTGCCTTAATCCCCGTGTTCAAAATTAAGTTTAGCAAAATAAATGGTCTTTTTCAAATTATTAATTTCAAAAAAAAAGTGCAAATAAACAATTTCTCTATGAGAACATTGAACGCTGTATAACTAATTGTGAATTAAGCGATGTTGCCAGTGCACAACACTTCAAGTAACACAAAAACGTAACATGATGGGTATTTAAAAATAAAAATATTAACTGAAAACGTTGGTTAGCTTAAACTTTGAATCTGGTTTGAGTGCAAATTTTGATTTTATCAAAAAAATTACAAAGTTTACAAAAAAAACAAAAAAAGGGGAGCACCAAAAAGTAAAAAGTCCCCAACCAAGACCTCCGCCCTTATTTTTTCCAATGCACACAACAGTTATTTATTGTTTATTTTATATAGTCAACTAGATTAGTATAAGAAACTATACAGTTAGTACGACACCTCAATTTTTCCTATTCCCAATTTCCAGCAGGATGAGATAGATACACCACCAACAACAGCATTATAACATTATACAGTTTATATATGTTTTAATTAATATACTTTATTCAATATTATACAGTATATTGTGCAGGCAATCACCAGTAAACTAAATAAAATCTCAAGGGTTGAATAGGATACTCATAGGTTACTCACAACCAAAATTGTGATCTATCAATATTGTACTCAATATACCTCCAGTCTCCGACATAGCTATAGTAAACTCCAATTATCGACACTTAAAACTGGCTACTCCTTCCTCCCATCGCAAATCCACTACTTGAAGGGATAGCATTGATGGGATCTGAAAATATATCCAGTAATCTCCTAAAGAGGCAACTGAAGCAATGTTGGTATCAAGATCTCAAAAATATGACATTAATAAAAAAAACTATGTGTATTGCGGTATTACCAATGGGCAATCTCAGAGCCCACACTCTATTATGCTATAAATATTTTTAATTACTCAAATACTCTTTTTTTCATTTTACCATTGTATTTCGATGAATAATATTTTTGTATTTATTAACTATACTGTTTTAAATTTTGTTACTAAAATAATAATTTATAATAGTGGTAAGAATCAGTAAGATTTTATCAAGTAAGCAGATGACTGAATAGCTAAAATTTATATTTACCTAGCAACTGATTAACTAAAAACAACAGTTTAATATGGGAAATCTGAAATTCTTGAAACTATTAAAGTACCTAGGTATGTATTAACTATTTAAGTTGAAGTAGGTACCCATTTATTTGTGATTAACGTACAAATATTTCAATATCTAATGTATTAAACAAAAAAAAAAGTATTTGTATTTATATTCAAATACATACTTCAGAAAGTATAAAAATAGGTACTTATTTCAAATAAAAATGACACCAAGTAAATATTTTGTTAAATAAATACATTTTAAAATTAGCCTTAACAAGACTGCATGCCATCTACTAATAATTACTAGCCATCAATTTTAGTTATTGTAAACTAATGACAGTAATTACCAATAACTAATTTAAAAAAATTATTAAGAAAGAAAAAAACTTGACTTGTAAGAAATATTAGTATTACAAAATAAAATAAAAATAAAATGTAGTCTGATATTTGAATAAAATCTTCATCAAAGAAATACAAGATATTCTAGATATTTATATTGGTATAAAATTAATTTACAACATCTAAACATGCAATGCTAAAAGTTGATATTTCATTCAATTTTATCTTTACACATATTTGATATTACATAATATGTATTATTATATTATCAGTCATAAATTAATTTGCACCTATATAGAGGTTTTTAAAATTTTCCTATACATTGTGAATTCCAAATTAAATGATTACTTTAGACCAGTGGTTCCCAACTTTTTGACACTATGGACCACTAAGAGAACTTTCGATGTGTCGCGGACCACATACATTTTAGACCTTATTTTTCTTATAAACACGAATCATTTTATTTGAATTTCATACATTTTAGAATTTAGAGTTTATAAATAAACAAAAAACAATGAAATTCCTTATAGCTTATAATAATGTTTATAATAGATCAATATTGTGAAAAGTTTAAAACTATAAACAATTTAATGCAAATTACTACTATAAAAAATGTACATCAAATTAGTATATATTTTATTATAACGTCTCACGGACCACCATCCAATGTCTCGCGGAACAACATTGGTTTAGACACAAAAACATTGACTACATTTTTAAGACTGGGGATTTAATTTTAAATAATAAATAAATAAATCACAAATAGGTATCTACACAAATTTTGATACATACAAGGTATTTCTTATAAGTGACTTTTGAGCTGTGAGAGTAGGGAATTTCCCAAATAGAACATATTTTTATAAATTGGAGTACAAGATTATTTAATAAAACAAAACAAAAAAATAAATTATAAAATCAATTCTATACCCTAAAATAAGTAGGTACAAAACAAATTCTACAATTTTTTATGTAACATTATTGTTAAATATGTGGGGTAAATAAGTAAAATTAACTATAGATACTTGAAGCAAAAATAATAAAAATTAAATAAAAAAAGTATGAGTATTTTCAATATTTACGTTGAACGTGAAGATCCTGCAATTTGATAATCATTTCTAGGTTGTCGTGGTGGTTGTGGTGGTGGTGAAAAACGACCACCAGAATGACGACTTGATGGTCTTGGTTCTTTTCCTCGTTTAGGCATCCTCCAATATTTTGTATCGATCACAAATCAAATTCACATAAATCGCACACAATAATCTAAAAGGAAAACGTGATAAGACACATGACAATAATGAAGTCAGTGTTAACCAAGTAGCTACAGAGCTAAATGATTATTTATGTAAATTTTTATAACATTAATTCGCTGACCACATTATACAATTTCTATGCGCGACAAGTGATTAGCATTAAGCAATCGTAGAAATAGGTACACATTTTTGAACAGTATTAACAAACAACCGAATAAAATGAATAAATGGTACAATTGAACATTGTTTATGTTTTAAAATTATTATTACAATAAATAATAATCATGGAAGTATATAGGGTAGTAATTGGAACGCGATCCGATACCGATGTATCAATTTCATTTTCGAAACAATTAAAACAACTGATCGGACACCATCCAAAATCGATCACCATAATGCAAATATAAATACTACGATAAAACGAACGAACAAAAATGTAACATTATTCTGAACTCACGTAATTTTTTTTTGAAACGCGAAACGCCGGACAACGACGATCTATAGCCTAAGTTAAACTACAACCACACGCGACTTGTTGCAGCTATGAGCACTGGACAACAAATGAAATGACGCCATATTGATTATCAAAAATCAGGCATTCAGCCATTCAGGGCACCAGGCAGCAGCATTTGCCTGACGTGTGTTGTGGAAGTGGGAACACTCCGCGCAGCGTGTCTGCGTGACGTGCCATGAACCCCGGTCACGCTGTGCGCAGAAGTTATTGATGTTGCTTTTGGTAATTGGTAGACTATAGACAATATGTCGTGTGAAACACTTTCCCCGCGCGACATTATGTCGTGCACAGTATTGTCTCTTGCTAAAATGACGAATGCACTATGCAGAGTGATTCACAAGCATGCTCTCATTCCTATTTTTTCTTTAAATAATTAGTTAATTCAAATTTAGATTTTTAGAATCACTTTATTGGAAACATCATATTTTTAAATTCTTGAAATTGTTTGTATAACTCATAAACCG
Organism: Metopolophium dirhodum; assembly: GCF_019925205.1. NCBI lineage: Eukaryota > Metazoa > Arthropoda > Insecta > Hemiptera > Aphididae > Metopolophium > Metopolophium dirhodum. Next base: position 16,364,202 of record NC_083565.1, on the reverse strand, counting down.
TGCCACCCTGTTAAAAAAACATTGATAGTTGCGTGCCGTTGTCTATTAGTAGAAGGTCCATCATGGTAGAATGGTACTGCTTAAGAAGTTTCCTATAGCGATATAAACTTCTGAATTTCTAATAAAAACCCTCTTTTTTATTGCACTTTAATTATTTATTAATAGTGGATAATTATTATGAACGTTTTGATGATTATTGAATCTTATTCAAAATTCTAACGAGTAGGTTCTCAGTCATTTAAATATTTATACTAGAGATAATAGTCCTAAAAAATGGTTTTACAAAAATGTAAAATAGATATGGATAATAATATTGGATCTATTATATTTTATTTAACTTGGACCATTATTAAAATTATAAATGTTGATAGATTAATATTATATTACCTAATTATTAATATTTTCAAATCCTTATAATCACCATAACTCAATTATTACTGATCTATTATAGTACACAAAGTTAAATAAATCATAAACTACTTGTTCAAATTGGGATTTTGATATCATCAAAATTTTCTGAAAAACTAACCATTTATTAATTCATAAAAGAAAATGGGGATTCTTATAGAAAAATCAAAAGTAGTTATCTACATAGGACACTACTTAAAAAGTAAAAACAAATATCAAGAATTTGAAAATGTAAGTACCTACCTACTTAAAAATTCCATTAATTGCATTATTGAAAAAAAAATAATAATAATATTATTCAGGATTAGCTCTTTAGCTACAGGCGCAATTGGGGAGGGGGGACTTTGAGGGGCTTAGCGTCCCGTCAATTCAACAGTTTAACTTCACAATTATGAATTAGTCTAATATGTCGTCATAGGTATTTGTAATATTACAATATGACATTTTACTTATTAGTTTCCAATAGTTTCCATATTAGGTATATCACGTCTTTTAAACGCTTAATGCCTTAATCAATAATCATTTCTAAATGCAATAAGATAGATAAGAATATATCTATAACATGAAGACTAGATTATCTAAGACCGTGAAAAGTGAAAACTCTCTAGAATAAGGAGACCAAACTATAGACCTATAAACAGTATAAGCTAATGACTGCGCATCCGACATCCCACTCCGCCCTGCCATCAATGCTAAGTGATCATATAACCATATAACTGAGAAAACATAAAGGAGCTGTATACATTTTACTACTTTTTTTCTTTTCTCACTCGATCATCTATATCGTACCCCTGACTTCTCTCTCTAAGCGCTGTCCATTAGTTTATAGGTCTATGGACCAAACTCCGCGTCTCCGATTCTCTACAGCTAAAATCGGCCGCCAGTTTTCGTGTCACCGACTATAGATAATATAGTGTTAACAGTTTGTATAATTTAATTATTTACACAGAAATAAAAATAATATTTATGAAATATACACATTATGCACATGTATAAATGCGTAATCGTACAAGCTACAAAATCTAAAGAGGGTCATGGTTCAAAATAATCCTTATATTTTCAAAAAAAAACGCAAAAATATTAATAATTCCTATGCTACACGGGTTGAAGACGTTGAAGTAGCAACCCCAACGTACGCAGCGCAGCCTGTGGCCGTTTAATCGTGCGAGTCATTTCGGTACGTTTTTTTATGCGGGCGGCCGTACGAGTTTGGTAATTTATTGGTTTCCTAATTCCTTAATCGGTATTCTAGGTTTCATGATCTATAGTAGTATAGTATAATCTTATCCATCTCAATCCACCTAAGTAATGCCACTACATGAATTTTTTTTACACCGAGTTATAAGTTATAACGAAGTGTTTTTGGTTTGATAATCTATTTGACAATATCTCATATAAGTATAATATATTACTCTATGGTGATAAACTGATAACTGATGATACAGTATTACAGTACCGTAAATGGGGATGACTGATATACCAGATTTATTTCATTAAATTGTATACGGTGACTCAGTGGCTGCACTTAATGGAAATAATTAATTTGTATAGTTTATGTCAATAAAGAAATATAGCCTTATAATGATAAAGGTGAAGTTCCGATTTCTTATCAATTATTAGAACCGTGAATTGTGTATCATATGTATTTCTCAATACCTATCTCATTGTTATTACTTATTTGTTATTTTGAATGAAAAATAACGTAATTTAATAGTTAACTTAGCTGCGCAAAGTAAATATAAAAGTTATATAATTTATACATATCATTAATTATTATGATTCAAATCGTAGATACTGTGTTATGGTTATGTGATTTTCACTCAACATATTGTAAGCAATATAGGCATATACCGTTTTTTTATCGAGGGATGACAACTGACATTGACATTATAATTTTACTTTTGTCACAATATTATACTATGTTAGCAATAATAATAATATTGGGTGGATGAACTATCATACAAACTTCAAAATTGTGAGTAATATAATATATTTTATGAGATCTAGGACTGTTGGTCCCCGCGAAAAGTCGCCGTATGCTGAGAATTTGTCCCCGTCATAATTTTATACGCGGACAATTGCCAATAATTGGTCCCTTAAAAGTTTAAAATATAAAACAATATTTATAACCAAAAAACGTTCTTACATCTAATATAACTCAAATTATAAATAGAAAAATAAGCATTAAAATGTTTAATGATAATACAAGTGGTGTATTTACGGGCACCCCTTGACATTTTTCTTGTTAAGTGAATTTTTCTTATTTTCTGTATTTCTCAATATGATATTACTTTTAAGTATCTCTGTTTTCTAAATGTTCTAGCCGTGGTAATTTTACCGCTCTGATATACTATCCGCCACTAGTCGTTCACGGCATATATGTGACTATTGGACAACAAAAACATATACCTCTATGGTAGTATGGTGTACTGTATTTTTTAATTTTCTGCGAATTTTTTCATGCATGAGTGTTTATAATAAACCCAATAAATATTCGGTAAATAAAACAAAATTATCATGAAGACTGTAGATTTACCATAGGGCGTGGGTTTATTTTTAGTGACTGAAAAAAATGTATTCACCTCTGGGTTACATGCTTTAGAGTTTAGATGTTTGTGATAAAGAGTTGTATCCAAATATTCATGAACTCTTGAAAATATTTTGTATTTTACCTGTATCAACTGCTACACCGTAACGATGTTTTTCAAATTTTTATTAAGTATTAAGTATTAAGACTTAATAGTCTTACCTAATAATTGACAGAAGTAAATATTTTATCAATTTTCCTATCTAGTATTAGATAATAACTATAAATTACGTAGTAATTATTATATAATAATATTATATAACCTAACCTAAACAAAGTATATATTATATACTTTGTTTATTAGAACCTACTTAGGACCACTGTTGGGAATCATCTAGATAAAATTATTTCTTTAATTGTCTTATCTAGATAAAAATAATTAAATCATCTAATTATCTCATCTAGATTAATGTAATGGTTATCGGTGGTAATTTATCTAGATAAATAATATAATAATAAGAATATTTTTTAATACTGAAATAGTCAATAATTTACGAAAACCGAGTAGTGATTCCAAATTCCAATATTATTATAGTTAAAAAAGAAATGTTTACTGAAATATTGTCAGTTTTATTTTATTTTTATTCAAATTGTATTAAATATTTAAATTGTATATTATTTTAGTTGAAAAATGACATTAAGCATTTATTAATTAATAGATCTTATCTAATTAGTAATTACTAATAAATTACATTATTTATAATATAATTTTTTAAAAAAATATCTATTTTTTCATCTAGATAAAAAAAAATGATGTTATATTTTATCTTATCTAGATAAATTTTGAATGAATTATCTGTTATCTTATCCAGATGATTTTTTGGTTATCTTTTCCCAACACTGCCCGTTTTACAATCATAGTTTAAACCTCGGTTACGCTTAACCCACTGGTTTTACCGGTCGAATTCCGCGGTTTAACATTAGTTTAACTATTGTAATACGGGCCCTTAGGGCCGTTCTTACAATGTCCGGTTAAAGTTAATCGACACTTAACCGGCCGAATTCTGCCGGTAATAAAATCTGTTATCAGTCGGTTAGCGTTAACCGACACTTTACCGGACATTGTAAGAACGGCCCTTAATGTGTTGGCTTTATTGGCATGTCACCGGTCAATACAATAATCATGCCAGATGAGGTTATCGATGAACTGAGCTTCCAAAAAAAAAATAGAAAACGGGATTTTGTATTATAACAATTTTTTTTGTTTATCGTATTCAACCCTGGATTGGCGTTAGTATGAATTTATAATAAATGCTATTAAGTTCTATACAATTTGTGTTAATTCTTATTTCGCCTTGATCCCCACACTAACCTCATCAAGTTAGAGGATTTTAAAAATGTATATTATGTACGTATTTATGGGTGTACCTATTATTATATATTTCATCCTTCCCTAGCAAAATTCCTAAATACGCCACTGGGTAATACTTGGATAATACTACCCATACAAAGTATTTAAAAATCCATCTTCTGAAAAGTTAATATTAAAACTAATACGAATAGATAAAATGGTTTTTTTTCTTTATCGCTTATAGGTTTTATAAAATGATTTTTAAAAAACATTGACTTCTCAAATACGTTGTTTCAAATTCTTTAATTGTTGCTTTTTAAATTTCATACTTAGTGATACGGATACCTAACTTAAACTAATGAATTAAGAGGCCGTTTTGGTAACAAAATTTGGCAGTAAAAATATGCTTTCGTACTTCCAGTTTACCTCAGCCCTCGTTAGTCGTAGAAACATAATTCTTTCACCAAAATAAACGTGAGAAGCTCTTCTAGATTTTAAAGTTCCAGATATTTTAATTTTTTTTCAAACCGATTATATTTGCATTTGAAATTTTCAACATTTTCAAAATTTTTAAAAAAATCATATAAAATATAAAATAAAAGATATCAAAAATCTGAAACGACAAGAAAAATTACAATTTACAGCCGACATGGGCTGCTCTGCTGACCGCTATGGCAGCGTTAAAAAATATTGTTCATGATACCATCCCCGCTCGACTGTAATCTTACCGCACCATAGTCAAAACAGGATTTCATATCGTGTGACCAGGCGTTTTAGATTTACGTTCAATTTTTTTTTTATATTTCCATCCATAACATAATTTTATGAGAAACCTTGTGTATAACATTTTCAATTTTTTTTACCGAAGGAAAACATTTTTATTGACATTAATTTAAAAAATCGGGTAGGTGTATGTCGCTCTGCTGTACAGTAAGTTACAAGAGGTTCTCTAAAATTGATGGTAATTGGGTATTAAATTTGAATTCAATGATATAATATTATTGTATACGAAAAACGAATCTAAGCGGATACGGTTTGTCAGATATCCTAGTTTTACATTATAATTACATTGTTACTTATTACAGTATTACTTATTAGTAATACGGTAGCCGGTAAGTTGAATTAATATTATAAAATTATAACAAAATAACAGAAATCGTTATTCTTGGTTATTTAATATCCATTTTCGTCCAAATTTGATCATAAAATAACTATAAAAAAAAAAACTGTTATATAAACTGTTTACGAACATTTTCAGTTTCCAATTTTTGAAGTTTTTTTTCCTATGATTGTCAATAAAATTTTATTTGTTGGGTAAAAAAGCTTGAACATTTAATACAAGGCTCCTAATATATTGTTACAATGGCGTTTGAAAATTTTTAAAATCCTTAGTCACAATTTTTTTTTATACGCATTTTAAGTTCGACTTTTGACAACATTTAAAAAATTAAAAAATGATTTTGTAGTTAAAAATTTATAAAATATTCAACTTTTATAGATAAGAATTGAAAACTTAAAACAAGGTTTCACGTACATTTCATGTTCAAATTTGGACGAAATCACATATTAAATAACCAATAATAACGATTTAAGTTATTTTGTTATAATTATATAATATTAATTCAACTCACTGGCTATCGTATTAATAATAGGTAAGTATATAACAAAATAAATATTATATAAAATATTATCCACACTGACAAACCGTTACTGCTCAGAATCGTATTTTGTATACAATGATATTATAATATAATAATATAATATAAATTTAAATTTAAAACCATCTATTATACAGTGACCCACATGTAACCTACTATACAGCGGAGCGACCATTCACATACCCACGTTTGTTTTACTTTTAAAATAAAGTACCTATTAATTATTATAGGTTAGGTTAGGTAATGTAATATGTATAATACATAATATTACAATATTGCATACACATTATAGTATTATACATGCATAAGAGCTTTTTCCTAATTCACAATAAAAAAATAGCTGTATAATTCTTAGAAGTCAAATTTAAAAATAAAATAAGAAATTCTTGACTCTTATCTTGCAGAAATACAGGCGTCACTCCCTGCTTTTCGTCTGTCACCCCGTAAACACCCCACAGTCACTATACGAGTCAAACGACCGACCAACTTAGGTCGTCGCCTCTCTTCAAATTTCGCTGTATTGATCGGAAAATTATATGTCCCGGGCCAACAAAGCACAGCTACATATATTTATTTAGCAAACCCCTTACATCTGTAAGTACCTATCTGCTTACTAATTTGTAATCTTTTTAATATATAATAATATACTTAACGGGTATATTATGGTAGGTATCCGGTAAAAATCGTGAAACTATTACTGTGACATTTATAAAATCGAAACCAAAATAACCAATTAAAAGGAGCAAAATATATAGCGATTACAAAAATATCGATTATGTAGTTGATATAGAAATTAAAAAAATATCGATAATTTTATTTTATTTGAATCAAAATTATATACAGTTTTATCTTTTAAAAAGTTGTATAAATATTAAATATAAAGAATTTGGTATATAAATTAGAAAATAAAGGTATAATATTTACATTTACAAATTAAAATTATATGCAATACCTTTTAAAAAAATCATTATGTTATTTATGTTAAATACATCTTCTATTTTGAATAGTAATCCGGCCTTTACTATTTTAAATTCTGAGCGGAACGTTGAATGTACCTATATTGATTTTACAAAGATGTGTCTCTTTTTTTGTAGTTTTTATTTCTTTTGTCTGTACTGACAACATAGGACGATAAGTAGTTGAAACTTGAAATAATACTTAGGTTTTCAACTTCAATATTTTTTCCGGTGGGAAAGTGAATCTAAAGTTGATGCTTCGGGAGGTCAAAATCTAAGGTAACTCTAAAAAAATTACCGCAGATGTATGGCATTTTCACTGAATGATAATATTAGCATTTTCTATATTCCATAACATTTTCAAAATATTTTGTCTCATCCTCATGTTGATAAAATATGCAATTTTCAAGTATTATTAATTTTTTTTTAAATTAATGTCGATAAAAAAAACGTCGCTTGGTCAACAAAATTGAGAATGTCATACAAGGTTACTCGTAAGTTGTTGGTGGAAAAAATTAAAAAATATGTTTACTGGAACGTTACATTGATTTTTTATGAGCGTTTGAATGTAAAATTTTTACAATATTGGTTTTTACTGGTAAATTAATGAATTTTCATCCATCGGTTTTTTGATATTTTGTTTTAATTCAAAAACAAATTAGGGGCGTAGACTCTTGAAATCTTCACCAAATATTTATAAAAGCATTTTTTTAGAAAGCGTTGGGAAAAAATGGTAGTTTTTTGCAAAACCAATTTTCACAACATTAGATATTCACTCGATTTCTCTTGGAACAGTTTTCTTATTATATGTTGTTATTCAAAAACTTTAAATGTAACTATATGTTTTATCATTTTCTATACTTGATGAAATTTTCAAAATATTTTAACTTGTTTTGAACTGTGTATTGACATTTTCAGTTTTAATTGGTTTAGTTTTTTTTTCTATAAATGTCAATAAAATGTTATTCATTGGGCAAAAAAGCTTGAAAATTAATGCTAGGCTCTTACGTAGATATTATAGTTGAATTCTGGTTGATCGTGGTCCGGTCGTAGTGTACCCGGTTTGGATTGAGGTGGTAAAAAAACACAACACAAACACTTTATGTATGTCACTAACCTATTATATTATATTACAATGTACAACCAAATAATACATTAGGGCCGCGACGGCGATGGGTTTTACGTCAGACGATGTGCTATTGATCCGACGCACAGAGGTTTGAAACGTTATTTAATGCGCTCAAAAGTCCGATTTCAAAATAAATTTAAAAAAAAATAAAAATGTCAAAAGTCTATTACCATAAGTTTCTTAAGTCAAATATAAAATTTCTTAATCATACGTTTATTTTTAACTTGTCTATAACTATATCAACGTGGTGATTGTTAATCTTATGACGTTTTTCCCGTTATTATTAATGAAATTATATATTTTTTTATGAGGGAAACACAATATATTTTAATTTTTTTTTTTTATTGTATTGTATTAATGATATTAGGAATATAAAAATACATTTATTATGATTTATTTTTGTAACCATCTAAAATTATTCAAAAATATTTTTGAAAAGATTGCATAGGCTGACAAACCGTCTCCACTCAGAATTGATTTTTGTGTACAATGATTCGATATCATTGAATTCAAATTTAACACCATCCATTAGTCATTACAGCAGGCGTGCCCAACCTTTTTCAACTTGCGGGCCACATTTGAAATTTATATATTTTATATTGCGGAGCGCAGGCCGTATATACTTCACGGTTTTTTTTTGTTCATTTCGATAAAATGTACAGTCGATATATTAGGACGTTAGGTATATCTATTGTATATTTTATCTGATATAACATTATCTTTGTTCATCTATCGAATTTATGACTCTAATTGTATGTGTTTAAAGCTTGTCGATCTGTGTAAATAATAAATTGAACTCCGAGTAGATATTACCTCAAGCGTTCCACTGACCATACTATTGCCATAAGCTCTTGCTTACTAGAGTGATAGTGCTGCTCTGCTTCGGTTAATCTTTTACTGAAACAATTCACCAAACGCAACTATAAGTCTAATAACTTATAGTCTGATGTCATATAAATAAATAATTATATATACATATATATACGGTGATAATATTATTTTGTAAACATTGCCTGCTTTGTAAATGGCGGCCGACTTCGATGATAAGAAAAAGACGGCTATCTAGTTGTTCTATATATCTATCACGGACTAGACCAAGATATAATGGACTGGAAATGACATGGTGGGAGGGTGACGGGGGGCAGTCCTCAAAAGGTTCCTCTGTTATCATCAACACTCATAATTGAATGTTTTCAGCGCTACCAATGGTTTTATTTGGCGTCACATTTTGTATCTCAGTCCGTGTTTTATACAGATGGCGCTGTAAACTCTCAATTATAATTACGACCCCCGCATTTTCCTCTTGTACATACTTTCGAGGCTACTGATGAGCTGCTCGTTCACAGTCCATTATATCAATTATATCAGGGGCACGGCCTTAGAAGGTAAGGTCCGGGACTCTTTGCTTATTATTGTGCCCGCTTACAGAGGACATTTTAGTACTTATTTAATCCGCTATTTTAATAGCGCTTCTGTTCCAATTTTCTGCATTTTCCTATTTACCAACTTACCATCGGGCATTGGCTGCAGAGTGGCAACATTGTTACAAATTTTAAAAAAACATCGCTCCGCTCGGCGCTCAGAGCTCAGAATCTAAAACCGGTCACCAATTAATAAGTATTAACTTAATAAAATAAATAAATAAATTGATGATAATGAATAATGATTTACTTTAATAATTAACCATATTATATTTTATTGTTTTAATGTTTACAAATACAGTACAATTATTTCAACGTTTGGTGCAGTAGGTACTTTCATGTATTATGTCGAATATAACTTAGCAATTTTTTTTTTATTACGATTCAATTTTTTATTTTTATGATTTACTTGTTGGGAAAACTGCCTCATTCTCATACGTATGTAATATATAACTACGAAAGAAATTATATCAGTGGCATGTGTAGAACATGGGAAACTTGTGTTCACTCAATATTTCTTCTAAAATAAAATCAAAATCATAAGGTGAATTACAATATTTTTCAAATTTTGTTCAATATTTTTAATAAAATAGAAGAAAGTTATATTTGGATGTATTAATCGTCCGTGGGTTTTCAGATTAACCAAAGCTGCTTGCATTTGCTGTGAATGTCCTTGATGAGATATAAATGATGTCTTACAAACTTGACTGTTTTTTGTGTAATACATCAATTGTTTACATACATAGGTTAGGTGATTCATTTAAATTATAATTTGAATCATAAATTTAGTTATCTAACCAATGCAAACAGTGAGTACAAAAAGTGTAGTACAAATACTATTTGTAAAAAAATTTATAAATGTCCGATGTATTTTTAAGTAGGTATGTTAATATGTTATTATATTATATATACAATTATTTAAAAAAACATTCTTATTGTTTGTCCTCATAAATAATAAATAATATACTCAGTGGTATTTTTATATTATGTTACCTACCTGTTAAATAATATATTAAGCAATAAACTATTTCTGCTTTAGCATAATCATGTTCAACAACATCTACAAATTCCCAATTTTTTTCTTCAATTATTTTGTCAAACTTCATTTTTAAGGTTTCTACCATATTAGTTTGTTTTTCTGAATTGATGAGTACATTTTTAATTTCAGATATTGTTATAATATGATTTTGTGGTGAATCATCCAACACTTGACAATTTCCACCTTTTGGAGGTTTCAATATGCTATATATAGATAACAATTTGTATAATTGAAGAAAGGTTGGCATAGGCGGATGGTCATTTGACGCTGATGCTTGTCGTACAGTCCCAAAAAACATCTATCAATCATATCATATATACAATAATTAGATAAGCATACTCACAATCTCCCAATGTAAGGTAGTTAATTTTATATTTTTACTTCTAGTTTATCTTGATTAATTTTACCCGTTAGTAAGTATTTAATATTCCATTTAGTTAAATAAAAGCAAAGGTCTATTGTAGAGCTAACTGTCACTCTTAAACCTGCTGAAGTACTTTCAGTTAGAAATTCATTTTTTTGTATCTTACCACTCTTATATTTATTTTCCCAATCATCAAGCATTACCAAAAAATGTTCAAGTACCTGGGAAAATAATGTTTATTATTACTTTTTCAATTGAATGTTCATAATCATAAACTATTGTTATATTATCATTTTGTTTACTTTAAAGTCTTTATTATTAAGTCATACACCTTCCAAGGGAAATTTTCTGTTTAGAGCATCAAATAAATTATTGAAGGTATCACAAAAATTTGCAGTTGCTTCTGAATCACCAAATCCCAGTTTTTGATATGATTTATAAAACCGTAATCCATTAGCCACTGAAGAACTGAGTACCTAGTAGAAACAGAGTTGTACTTTTATGTCAGTTATATATTTCAATAAATAAATTCTACTTGAATAGGTAGCTAGTCGAACTCGCATTTTTTCTGTGATGCTAGGATCTATGTGAGACTTGGTAAGTTTAGGGCATACTCTTAAATTATTAAGATGTAAACAATCCTCTTCATACAGTCTTTTTATGTGATACCATTTTATTAATGTGTTATTTACCTTAAACCAAATAAACTTGTAAAATTTAAAATTTTTTACATAGATTTTTTATTAGATGTGGCGTGTCCGAAAATGCAAATATCTTTCTGTTGTTATCAAGAGGATATGTAAACCAGTTTTTCAACGAATTTTTCCTTCCATCAATACCTAATTCTAACCACATTTTGTGGTTGATTTGTGCACCATCACTCACAAATCTATGAACTAGAGCACCACTTTCCTCTAAAAGAATAATACATTTGACAAACAATTTGGCTAACTCTATTCCAACAACTGGGCCTTTGGTTGCAAAAGCTGCTAATGGCTGTGTATAATTGTCAGCTAGAGGCTGAATCAAAATGATTTTCACAAATAACAAAATTATTTTTAAGTTTGATCCCAAGATTAGTTTCCCATTGAGCTTTAAGTACATAATTTTTGGGACAACTTAACACAGATAATTTTGAATTTTTATTGCAACTAAAAAAACAAATTAAATTGGGCATATTTAAGTCGAAAGAAACAATTCTTAAAACAACTACAATTACAACAGTATGATATTATATTAACAACTAACAAATATGTTTGTGAAAAACAAAATTCTAAATTTACTATTCAGGAAGTATTAACATAAATTCTATTTCTATAATTCCATGTCCATACACAAATTACAAATTAATATCTATTTATGGCTCTATATTATTAAATATACAGGATGATTCACCAAGCATGTTCAGTAGAGATACAAACTTTTGCTTTTCAAATGAGAACAACCCCTTTTCAACTGTAAATTATACAGTGGATAATTTTTCTGAAATTTTTGACGTATCAAAATCAAAATTCGTACTGGTAGTTTTTGAGTTAATTATTAAAGGAAAAAATAGGGGTGAGCATGCTTGGTGAATCACTCTGTATAATACAATATTTCTGTTTTCTAATTTCAATTACGATAATAATAATTTATTGTGATGTTTAATTTTCGTTTGCCGCTAATATTTTTAATTTTATTCATAACCTCAATAAAGTTCAGACCGAGGCCTATAAATAAATTAGCGGCGAAAAACTCAACTAAAATGTCCTCTCTAAGCGACCAAATTGATTAACGTTGTTAAATAGGGAAGTGTCCCGACCTTATCTTCTAAAGCCGTGATCAAGGGTATGAAACTCCGTAAATTGGCCGAATCAGGCGATTGTGGCCTTGAACACGGTGTCTAGGGGGGCGTGGCATACGTGAAATAGGGAATGGTAAACAAGCCGACCCCGCGTAGCGTATCCCGCCATAGTCTTGGAACCGTTTTCATAATATTGGTAACCATATAAGTATATACAATAAATTAGCATTGGTATTTGTGGTCACACTGATTTGGGAGACAACCAATTAGAACACCTTATTCATTTTTTACATTGCAGCATAGGAATATGTTTTCATATAATCTGTGATTATATCTTAGTCCGTGATATATATGGTATCTTAGAATATAATAGAAGCGACAGTTAGCAGCTAACAGCTGATCAGATTTTTTTCATTTGGCGGAGGTTTCGCATGACGTAACCGTCTGCTGAATTGCTATATATAGGTATAAATTATCATATTGAATAGTGATACGGTTACATCATGCCGAGCCTCCGGCTCAAGGTCAACGAAAATATTTTTCAGTGAACAATGGTATTTTACTAGCTGTCGCTTTTATAATATTCTATGATGGTATAAACATAAAAATAAGAAGTCACACGGCACAGTGTCATAGATATTCTAAAGGTGGGTTTCCACTAGATATGTGTGCGTGTACGTGCATAAAAATACTTTTCTGTGATTGATTGGTGTACATGGTAAGCTTTTGGTATACCAGAGTGTTATACGTTCTTACCACAGGCTTGACCATTTATACCATGAAGTTGGATCCAGTTTTCACGTGTACCACGAATTAAGATATACAGGATGCCGAACGAGAGCTTATCAGGTGAAGACGGAAGTTTCCAAAAATCCAGAATGACTTATAGCGCTTTTTGCCACAGTGGCGTTTAATGAACTAAGACAGTGCTACTAAGATTTATAATTTTACGTATCTTCATCATAAAAATTATCATCATGTTAATTTCCCGCCATGTTTATTGCGATACTCGATAGTCGTAAACATACAAAATTAGTTAAGGATTTCGCCACTGTAACCATTTCGGCCCCATAAGTTAATTTGGGAACCTGGAAACTTTCGACTTCGCTAAAATACTGATAACGGGCTGTCGTTCGGCATCCTGTATATCCATATTATTATTATATTATTGTTCTATGTTATATCTTAATTTGTGACGTGTACACGGCTCAAGGTGTATTGATGAGGTGTTGTCACTCTAGACCCCTATACATAGACACTCTTGATTGAAAATATTACCACAGTTCTATAGACACCAGAGCGCGCTTCCTGTCCTATGAAGGCCTATTTTTTCATACTGTTAAATGCGAAATACCTTAAAACTATGAATTAAAATGTTATTTTTTTGGGAGTTAGCATCTAATATATATTATAATTTATAATAATTGGAGCCTGTAATTATAATTTATATTTGCATTGTTGTTTTAAATGTTTTTTATCAAGTAGACATCAATTATGAAGTATTATGTTGTATAATTTAGTCACTTCTTGGGATATTTGCAACCTAATTGAAATCTTTAAATTAAATTAAAACTATTATGATTCTGCTTTTATTTTAATAGTAGTCTATACCAGTGGTTATTATTTTCTAGTGCTCATAAAAAACTCTAAAAACATGTTAAAAATATTTTGCATATTTTATTATATGATTAGGTATATTATTTATATTATAATATTATTCAATAATAGTTATCTTATAAACTTCAAACTAATTTTGAAAAATTGTTTAGTTTTTTTGGTGCTTTCTTGTTTTTAGCAACTTGCTCATTTTTTTCTTTTGCAAGTGAATATCATTCTTGTTTTGACATGCGTTATGATATATTTGGTTAATTTTTGACTGTGTATTGAGCAACCAACCTTTGTCAAAAATGTTGTTTATATTTTTCTTCAATAACTAAAAATTATGTTAGAAAAATAAACAGTGAAAAATTTTTTATGAAGTTTTTAAATTGAAATGCAACATTACAAACATGATCGTTTACCGGGAACGCTAGTTATATATATTTAGATATTTTACAGTATAATCTAGTACAGTGCTTCTCAAATTTTTTTTTGTCAAGAGGCTCCCTAAATTTAATGTAAAACTGTCAAGTCAAAAGCTCCCTTAATCAAAATTATTAATTGTTTTTTCTAGATTAAGTATATACTAAAATTACATGTACTATTTCACACAGATAAATTATTAAAATGTACAGTAAATTAATGTTTTAATATACTTTTGATAATAGTATTAAAATTTAAGCATTTAAACTTTTTCCATAAACACTTTAAGTCTAAAGAAAATAAGCACTGATCTAGGATGACCATATCCATCTATCAACCATTTAGCATATAGATATGTTTCTATCCCCAGGATCTCTGTTAATAATAATAATAATATATAGGTAATAGCATTGATTTTATAATATATTATAAATACTATGAATATATTATAAAATCAATGGTGCTAGGTACAACTGAGTAATAAATGCTTATAAAAAGGTATTCAAAATATATGCATTTTGGTAACACATACGTAATATGAATACTAGTATTAACCTCAATATCAACATATATGAATTGTATTTAAAATTCATATATTAATTAATAATTAATAATTATATTTGTTAATTGTAACACTTTAAAAGCATTATGTATGATAATTTAGTGAATTAACCGTCACATTTTTCATATACTTTTTTTTAATAGGAAATTTAAAAATGACAATATTTAATAATATTAATAATCATTTTTGATTAAAAGAAAAAATTTAAATACATGCATATAAATAATTTAGAACATAGAAGTCATTATGCAATGAAAAATTTTGAATTTTATTCCTTAAATCATAATATATTTTCAATTTTCTATAGCTTTGGTGTACAAAACTGTTCATTTATCAGCTTCTTTAGGACTTACAGCGCTCCCGGTGGTGACGATCTGTAGTAAAATTTTCAATCAAGTTTTCAAACAAGTGACGACACCTTATCAATACACCATGACACGGCTCTATGTTGATAACATAAGAATATAATATATTATAAGGTAACTAGCTCTAAGTGAAACTCTGGGAAAGTTGGACTCGCTGAGAGTGGGTATCAATTTTGGATTATAAAAGTCGCAAAGGCTGTAAGACGAAAGTTTAGGATTTGTGATAAGGATTAGTGATATAGATTGGAGATAAGGCTTGGCGCTTTGGCGGGAATGTTTAAAAGTTTGAGCGTCTCGAACGTTGTAAATGGATAGGCTGGATACGATCTTCAGGATCATCTCCCGTTTCTCCGCTGCTTTTGGTTGTTAAAATTGTTAAAAAGTGTAGAACCGATAGGTTTATTTGATTGTCTAGCTATCAGTCAAAAAATCACATAGGTAGGCGATCCGACTGCGTCGGATCGCGGACTATATCGAAGCGTATATTGTGGATGTGGATTGTGGACCCCGTTAGTTGCGTAGATAGGTGAATAATCGAAAAAATAGTTGGACCCCTTGACCGTGTTAGTTGTAAGTGAGTACCGATTTTGGAGACACATTAGAATTATAAATGTTGAACTTAAACATGTAGAAGGTGATAAGAATTTCTGTATGGCCTGGCTCTTCGGCGGTCTCGTTTCGAAGGTGGGAACGTTTGAAAGTCAAGATTCAGTGTCTAGAAATCTCCCATGGCCCATGAAAACCGGCAATTCAATGATAATACTATCCCCCAACGTATGTCTGGTGCTTTTTTTGTACGTGTAAGAAAATGTTAATTCGAAAATCTGCATGTTAGAGTGTCCAGCAAATTACCCATCTAAGACAAAACAAAAATAAGCAATCCACCTGCGGCGGATAGAGTGGTATGTGCCGTCGCATGTCCGGTGCTCTTTCTTATGTAAAAAGTGTAAAGTCAAAACCCGAGTTGGATTGTCTAGCAAGTCAGTCATCTCAAGTCAAAATCGATTAACATCCAATTAGCCACCTAGGTAGGCAATCCGAATTCGTCGGATCACGGACAATGTGCTACAGCATATCAAGTAGGCAATCCACCTACGGTGGATTGCAGACCCGACGTTGGGCGCCTATAAGTGAAAACCCTATTACACAACTTATGAAATAATTTACGAAAAATACAAACTATAACTATACAATATAAATACAAACAATTATAATATATTGTACCTATTTATTATAATTCATAAAAAAAATAACATATAGATACATAATATTATATTAACCAATACAATACATATAAACATGTACCTGTAATGTATATTTAATTATATCAAAAAAAAAAAAATGTAAAAACCTGCATGTTTAAGTGTTAAGCAAGTCAGTCAGCACCGTCTAAGACGAAATCAAAATGAGCAATCCGTCGACTGTGGATAGAATGGTAGGTATGTGCCGTCACATGTCCGGTGCTTTTTCTTATGTAAAAAGTGTAAAATCGAAACCGTGTTGGAGTGTCTAGAAAGTCAGTCATATCAAGTCAAAATCTATTAACTTTAAAGTTCGTCAGCTAGGTTGGCTATCCGACTTAGTCGACTTAGTCGGATAGCGAACAATGTGCTGCAGAAAATAAGTCTAGTATGTCTAGCTCTTAGATCATATACAATGGATGGAGTCATAGCATACTACGGGCATAAAAAGAGTTGATGCCAACATTACTATAGGACCTGTGACATCTGCGCATGCGCAACTGCTTATCATAATATTTCAATCTGTTCATATTATTATAATGCCGACACTCTGCGCCAAGCATTAATGATAAGAGACTACGCGCATGCGCATATCATCGAGGTCCTACAGTGATGTTGGCTTCACAAATAGTTCGTATGGCTCTATCCATTGTATATGATCTAAGGTCTAGCTAAACAAGTGACGACACCTTATCAATACACCATGACACGGCTCTATGTTGATAACATAAGGATATAATATATTATAAGGTAACTAATATATTACCAAGCCTAACCGATCTAACCCATATTAACCGATTGGAAACGTTTGTTAGACCGTTCATAGCGAACGTATCCGGTCAATATATGGACCTAAACGTACACGTATATAGTGGAAACCTACCTGCAGTAAAATATCTATGCACGGTGTAGTGTGAACCCGGCTTTATACCGGGTATCACGGCACTGGTGACCGGTTAACGGTACATAACTTCACTTTGCGTGTGGTTCTACGACAAAAGCGCAAACACCCAAAACGTCTCCAATCACGTGAATCACCAACGGCGGTTCTCAACAATCAACCATAACGGTAACGTCAGTAACACACAGAGCATAAACTCATTGCGATTACAATAACATTTTACTAAAACGTTTAAACTTCAAAACACGCGGTATACGCTTACATCACACGTGACGTTGAATCCGGTGGAGAACGATTTCGCAAATTTGGGGAATCGTGTAGATTTTAATACCCATTGATCTACAATATACACGGTTCCACAAGTTTCATATATATAATAATATATTTATACACGATTCCGTATATTATTAAATTTCGAAAATATAATATTTATATTATTGTAACATGATATATTACAAATCGTTTTCAGCTTTAAAGGACTGCGCTTTTGTTAATAAAACTTTCGGAAAACATGATTTTAGTTTATATTATACACATTGTTGGAATCGTTGGATTATCGTGTTTTATATTGTAAATTGGACTTATGGTTAATTATTTCCTTGTGCTGAGATATATTTTAATATTATTCAATTATAATTTATAACAGGCTTTATAGGAAATGTCATCACTCATAAGTATTAATTATTTAATACAAAAACTCATTTTTTTCGTATGATATCAAATTTATCAAATACCAATCGTCAAAATATTTTTAAAATTATTATTATAATGTTGATAACTTAAATATTTAAATTTTAAAACTTATCATATATTATTTTATATTTTGATAATTTTAATATTTGTATGTGTTATATAATAATTGTGTAATATTGATTAATATATGATAATTTGTTTTATATTTAATGCATTATTATTACTATATTATATTATATTTAATATAATTGTATACAACAGGGATTGGCAACTGGCGGACCGCGGAAAGCAAAACTCTGGACCCTGTAAACACATTGTACTTCATTATGTTATTTACTGTAATAGTATTATTATTAATAAAGAATATTTATTAAATTAAATTTATCAAACTCAGATTATAGTTATATCATAATTCATTGCAAATATTTTATCCGGCTGGTAATAATCGATTTTATTACAAAGTTATCAGCCGACGGCAGAGTTCGTGACAATGCCAAATATTACGATTATTTTCTAAGAACTCCGAAGAACCGATGGCGTAAAATTATATTTATTGCTTATCTTTGCTATCCATTCAAATAGTTATGTTATTTGTCTGTCTCCCGTATTTTCTAAATAACAATTTAGTTAACAATTTAGTACGTGTACATTCGCTGGTGGGTACAGTGCGTGTTTCTTTTCATATTATTCGTTCAATATGTTGAATAAAAAACGCTAAATTGACAGCGAAAATGGGAAGTTTATGAACTATATTGTTTTGTATTGCTTGAAAGTGTTGGAGCCATTCCAGTCTGTTTAACTTGCAATTCAACTGTCGCTATTATTAAAAGTAGAAATTTAAAACGGCGTTATGAAACTACTCATAAAGATTTTCATACGATATTTCCACCAGGCAGTGACGTGCGTAAAAAAAAAGCTCCATGCATGTATATTATCTTACAAAAATAGTACGATTACACATATACGGTGTATATTTTATGTGTATATTTTTACGGTGCAACACTATTCCGCACTTTTTAAATTTTTTAGATTCGAGCGAAGCGATGAATGTTTTGATTTTACAATGATGTGTTTTTTTTAATTTTTTTTTTTGTGTCTGTCATCACCTTATAGGACAGTAAAAGTGCTTGGATTTTCTTCAACAGTAACTTTTCTGATAGGAAAGTGAATCTAGTTGATACTTTGGAGAGTCAAAAGTAAACATTTCTCAATAGTTTTCAAACACGACGTGAAAAAACAAAAGAAAAATTAAGAAAAAACGGAAAGTTTTACGCAAAATCTGTTTTCGAGAAAATCAATTTTGGTTTTTGGTGCAACTCTAAAACAAATGACCGTAGGTACTTGAAATTTTAACTGAATGTTTATATTAGCATTTTCTATACACCATAACATTTTGACTTATTTTGAGCTGTTTACGGACATTGTCAGTTTTCAATATTTTTAGTTTTTTTTTCTATAAATATCAATAAAATTTTATCTGTTGAGTAAAAAAGCTTGAAAATTTAATAGAAAGCTCCTAGGTTATTTTTCTTTTTAAATCTAAGATTTGAAAATGTAATACAAGATTATCCATAAGTTTGTCTACCTTTATCAAAAAAAAAACGTCTACAAGAAAGTCAAATTAAATATTTATTCGCGTTTGAAATTCATATTTTTACAACATTTGATATTCACTCGATTTCTCGTGTAACAATTTTCTTATTTTGTTGTAATTAAAAAACGTATGACTGTGGATACTTGAAAATTTCACTGAATGTTTATATTAGCATTTTCTATACACGATTAAATTTTGAAAATAATTTGACTCTTTTTGAGCTGTTTACGGACATTGTCTGTTTTCAATTTTTTTATTTTTTTTTTATATAAATATCATTAAAATTTTATTTGTTGGGTAAAAAAGCGTGAAAATTTAATATAAGACTCCTGATATATCGTTCTAATAGCAGTTGAAAAATATTAAAAATACATAGGCACAATTTTTTTTCATAAGCATTTAAAGTTCAAATTTTGACAACATTTATCAAATTTATAATTTATTAATTATTTTGTGGTTATAAATTTATAAATTTTTAACTTTTATGGCTAAGGATTGAAAATTTAAAACAAGGCTCCACGTAAATAGGTTATATATAAATTACTTTATTCACAATAATATCATCAAATATACTTGGTAAAATCATAGGCTGACTGACCGTTTTCGCTCAGAATCGTTTTTCTTATACAATGATATTATATCATTGAATTCAAATTTAACACCATCCATTACAGTGTCCCACTTGTAACCTACTGTACAGCAGAGCGACATCCACTTATCCACCTTTTTGTTTTGGATGTTCTTTATGGCGCTTAGGGAGTCACTAAGGATTACAAACTTTGTGTGTTATATGGTTTGGATGGTTTCAATGGCTTTTAGAATGGCTATGGCTTCAGCTGAAAATATTGAGCACTCATTTGGGAGTTTGAATGTTATATTAGTATTTTCAAGTGCGATGGCAATACCGACGCCTTTGTTTCTCTTTGAAGCATCGGTATAATTTTTTTGGTGATCCTTGAAGTCGTCAAGGATATTGTAGACATGGCTTCTAAATATCTCAGGTGATGTATTTTGTTTAGAGAGGGCATTTAGTTCGGTATTGATTGCATAGGAGTAATCCCATGGGGGGGGGGGGGGGGGGGGTGTTATTGATTTCTCTGTGGATAATTTTAATTGGGGTTGCTGCATTTTCGTTGGTTAGCTTGGTTATTTCGTCATTTACGTCACTATTTTTATCTTTGTTGTGTCTGTATAGTCTTGCTATATATATTTTATGAATAATTCTGTTCTTTTCAATGTAGGTGGGGATTCTCCAGCTAAGTTATAAATGCTGAGAATAGGGCTGCTTCGAAAGGCTCCTATTGCCAGTCTTAATCCACTGTTGCTTACTGTGTTGATCAGTTTTAGAGTTGCATTGGCTGCTGATCTGTATAGTATTGCGCCATAATTGATTTTGGCTTGGATGGTTGCATTGAATATTTTCAGGAGCGACTTGGATTCACCGCCCCATGAGGTGTGGGATAGAATTTTAATTATTTTTAATGAGTTGGTTGTTAATATTTTTTGATATTTTATGAAGGGTGACCAGTGTAGTGATCCCTCACTAACGCTTATATTTTTGAGTTGTGACGACGTTGCTGTATGTGGTAGGATTTGTATTGACAGAGGTTCAAGTCACAGGTTTCAACAATTAGTTATAATAGTTTATTTAATAAGATAAAGTACTTTGTTACAATAAATGTTATAGAAATTTGTGGACAGCACGTTAAGTTACTGCCCGAGAACTAGTTAAATCTACATAAGATTACTGGGAATGTACTTAGTCTGGCGGCGGTGTAGAGTGCGCGGACTCTACGACCAGGTAAGTACTACATGTAGGCTATGAGACTAATTCTAATTCTGCTATGGATGGAGACTCGTATATATACCAAGTCTCCCTTAACGATTAGGTACACGGTATCGACTTAGGAGGTGGATCGGAAGAGCACCGGCGAAGGAGTAACGAGTACCGACGCAGGTGTGAATGTTGTTGCCAAATCCTTGAGTTGAATAGGTACCGGATTATTTGTGATTCTCAGAATCTGGAGACTTGCAACAACAACCAGGCGTGGTACGAGGTTTAATTTATAGTGAAGTGACAAATAGTTGAATAATAAAAATAATAGTAAACTGTCGTCGGTTTACTACACCAGGTTTGGCGTTTATCGAATATTACTCCTAGCATTTTTGTTGTGTTTTTATTGGTTATTGTGGTGCCATTTAAATTGATTACGATATCTTTTGCTCTTTTTTTTTTGTAAAGATTGTACATATTGACTTCCCTGGTGAGAAGTTGAAACCTGTTGTTTTATTATGTTCATTTTTATATACAGAACATAGTATTATTTAGTATAAAGACTAACAACGAATCAATTTTAATAAAAAATAATTAAAAGACTGACTTTATTATTTTTGAACATAACTATTTAATAATAGTTCTACGCACATCCCATGGTAATATAATATAATGATTAGTGAAAAGGAAAAGAATAAAAACATAACCTCTATAACTGTTTATCAGTTATTGAGTTATCACAACATCTCCCTTTTACATTTTTTTTTTTTCATAATACAATTAATAATATAGTTCATAGTACATAGTTTAACAATTTTTTTTTTTTTTTTAAATACAATTAATAATAGGTATACATTTTAATTAATACCTAATCTAATAGGTTTTTTAACTACCCTTCCTCTTTGTGTTTTAAAATTAATATTTGTACCTATATCACTCTTGTTTTTCAACTTTTTCTACCTCTTTTTTATTCAATTCATCTTTAGCTATAACTTCATCATCACTTTCATCCAAATCCAAGTCATAGCTACTCACTTTTCTCATAAATATTGTATTTCGCCTGAGTATCTTTCCCTTTTCATCTTTCACTAAATAAGATCTTGGCCACATAGTTTTATTCAGAACAACAGCTTTAGACCATAGTTTTGTAAATTTGTCTTGTAACATAATATGTTCATTTGGTTTAAATTCTTTTTCAACATATGTAGCAGTTTTATCATACCAGTCTTTTTGTTTTAACTTTTGTATTTTATTTTCTTCAGAACAGTCTACTACAGTTGGATTTAAAATTTTTTTATTTATACTATTAGTTTTTGATCTTAAAACTCTACTTTGCATCATCTGAGCTGGAGACCAAGTTAACCCTGCTACAGGAGCGTTTCTATAATTAAGTAAATACAAAGAAAAATCAGGAGATAAATCTTTATTCTGACTTTTAGCTTTCTTTATTATTTTTTTAGCTATTCCTACTGCCTTTTCCGCAAGACCATTACTCTGGGGGTAATTTGGGCTTGATATTGTTATAATAAAATGCCATTCCTTGGCAAAGTTTTTGAATTCTCTACTTCCACAAGGATTGTTATCACATACTACTTCCTCTGGTATTCCAAACCGACTAAATAATATTTTTAATAATTGTATGACTGTTTCACTAGTTTTATTTTTTATGCTTAAAACTTCTAACCGCCTTGAATAATAGTCCATAACAACTAGGTAATTGGAACGCTCTACCTCAGCTATGTCTATTCCAATTTTTTAAAAAGGTAACTCAGGGATTTCATGTTGTAGTAGTGGTTCTTTTATCTTACTAATACTAAACTTCCTACATAATTCACATTTTCAATAAAATTTTTTACATCTGATGACATTCCTGGCCAGTAGAAAATGAGTTTACTTTTTTTTAACGTTTTTGTAATTCCTAAATGTGTTTTATGCAATTTTTAATTACATAGTTTCTTAGTACTTTAGGGACAATTATTCTGTTTCCAAAGTAAACTATTCCATTTTCTTTAGTTAATTCATTTTTAATTTTAAAGTAATGTTTAATCTCCCCACACTCAATCATTTTGTTTGGCCATCCTGTGTCTACATATTTTAATATTTTACTTAAATGTTCATCTCTATTTGTTTCTTCTTTAAAATTTTCTATTCTATCATTTTTAAATTGTATTTCGACCTCATTAATTGCATGTATTACATCATTTAAATTTTCTTCAGTGTTTTCAACTCTTTGTATATAGTTTCTGCTGAGCAAATCTGCTATATACATGTACTTCCCTAGTTCCCTGGACAATATTTAACATCTTTATTATAAATCAATAGCTTAAGTCTCATTCTTTTCAGTCTATTATTGGGTATTTTGTTTATTTCTTTTTTCATTACTGATATAAGTGGTTGATGATCAGTGAATATTTCAACTATTCTTTGCCCATATATTAATTTGTGAAATTGTTTACATGCAAACACTATACCCAACATCTCTTTCTCCACTTGAGCATACATCTGTTCTGTGTCACTCATGCATCTTGAAGCATAGTATACAGGTCTGTTATTTTGTAGAAGACAACACCCTAACGCTTTTTCTGATGCATCGCACTGTATAGTAAAATTATCTTCCGTATTATAATTACTAAGAGTTGTCAGTTCAGTTAGAACATTTTTTAATTTATTAAACGCAATGTCACAATTTATACTCCATGACCACACAACATCTTTCCTCAATAATCCTCTATGTGGTTCAATTAATTCAGTCATATTTGGTATAAATATTCGAAGATAATTAACCATTCCTAGAAATGACTGAAGCTGTTTACTATTTTGCGGTATTTTTAATTCTACAACAGACTTGACTCTTTCAGGGTCTGGAGCTATTCCTTGTTCACTAAATATCATTCCTAAAAAACGCACTTCACTTTTTTCATACTGTAACTTGTTCAAGTTAAACTTAATGTTTAATTTCCTGGCCTGGTTCACTACCTGTTTTAATGCCTCATCGTGTTCCTGTTGTGTATTTCCACTAATAAATATATCATCAAAATACACACAGATATTTTTGATACTTCCAAAATATTTTGAAGTTAATTGTTGGAATATTTCTGGTGCGTTGGCTAATCCAAATGGTAATCTCCTAAATTGGTATGAGCCAAACGGTGTACTGAAAGCACAAAGTTTCATTGACCCACTTTCTAGCTCACACTGATAGAACCCATCTTTCAAAACACATTTTGTAAAATATTTTTTGTTTGTTAGTTTATTTTTTACTTCATCAACAGTAGGAATTTTGTACCATTTCATGCACTATACACTTATTTAAAGCCCTAGGATCCAGACATATTCTTAGCGACTTGTCTGGCTTTTCTATAACAACCAAAGGATGTTGCCACTCACTAGGCTCCTCACACTTTTCAATAATATTTTGAAAACACAATCTCTCAATTAATTCTTTTAGTTTTTTTATTAATTTTATAGGGATTCTCCTAGGATGATTTATTACAGGTATACTATTTTCTTTAATTTTAATTTTAATTTTATCTGGAAATTTTCCAATTCCAGTGAATATATCAATATTCTCTTTAACAAAACGTTTTTTTTTTAGTTTCTATTTCTACTTCATGTACCTCATTAAATTTGTATTTTAAAGTCTTACAGTCCTTAAAACCAAGTATTGGCATTCCTTCATAATTAACAATTTCAAAAACAACATTTGTCTTACACTTATCATTTTCAATTTGAACACCTGTTTTGTTTGCCCATGTTTCAATGTTGGTGGTAGTTGTTTGTAATAAGTGTTTAACTATTTCAATACTATTGCTCCTGCACCAGAAATTAAAGTCGTCTGCATACATATTACATTTTACAGGTAGTCTGCAATTTTGGACTATGCCGTTAATTGATATTAAGAAGAGAGTTACTGAGAGAGCCGAACCTTGGGGTATTCTATTTTCTTGCGTAAATTCGTGTGATAGGTAATTGTTGGCTTTTACTTTGAATTTTCGGTTTGATGTGAAGTTAGATATTAAATTTAGAAGTCAGCCCTTGTTGAGGACTGAATTTTATTTAACTAAAATATTATGTCTCCTGGTGGTATCGTATGCTTTAGCAATGTCTAAGTTAATTACGCCCATAAATTGCTTGTTTTCAAATGTTTTGGTAATTTCTTCATTTATTTCGTAGAGGCTATCCATAGTGGATCTATTTTTTCTGAAGCCGTTTTGTTTTGTTGAGAAGAAATTGATTTTTTCTAGAAACCAGGTAAGTCTGTAGTTTATTATTTTTTCTAGAAGTTTGCACATTGTGTTTTATCGGTCTGTATCCTTCGGGTTTGAATTGATTTTTATCAGGTTTAGGGATAGGAATTATGGTCCCGGATTTCCATTTTTGGGGCCAATATCCCTCATTCCATATTCTATTATAAATGTTAAGCAGAAGATTGAGAGTTTTTGTGCCAAAATTTTGGTTGAAGACGTATGGGATGGTGTCGGTTCCGGGACTATTGCTTTTGCATTTTTTTAGTGAGTTTGTTAATTCCTGTATTTTAATTTCTTGGTTGATTTGTATTTGATCGTGACAATTTTTATCGGAAGTATTACTTATGGCTTCTTTTTCGCATTTTTGTTTGTATCCTAGAAAGGGTTGTTTGTAGTTGTTGTCACTGCTATCTGTATGAAATTCAAGCGTGTAATGTTTTAGGTAAAATCGAAAAAATTTAATTATTTTAAAATTTCCAAAAGTTGTAACTCATTCGATTTTAGGTTTAGAACTATGGTCAATGGATCAAAATTACTTAAAATAAAATAATCTACCCATATCCGGTGACAAAAATAGGTGTTGAAATTTAAAAAAAAAAAATTTGTATTGCGCATGCGCATACTACTAGAGTTAAAAATTTGAAATTTGTCCTTAAATGTGTACTTCAGTACCCCTTAGCTATTGCAGCAAACCGTATTTCAATCTAAGATTATCGGGCTGAGATATTTAGTGGTACATTTAAAACGGGAGACACTGTATAGTATATTATAATATAATATATCAATAATATTATTTTCTACTTTTGAATAAATCGGTGTTTCCGAATTGCGGACAAAGTGACAAAAACCGTGTGAGTTGCGGACGAAATCTAAAAAGGTGACATACGAATTGCGGACACAAATATAAGATAAGAAATTTCCTATTATTATTTTTGATATAGAGATCGTGGACGTTGGAAATTACCGTTTGATATACAGGCTGTTTCAAAAACATTTTCACCACAAGATCTATAAAAACTATGACGATAATCTATAAATATTTTATAAACAATTTTTTCCACAAAATTAAAACAATAAATAATTCAACAACATTTTAAAAATAACGATTGCTCTTTTGCAAGACACAAATATTTTTAACCCCACCTACCAATTTTTTTGGTAGCTTGTCCTAAGTCCTAAAAAAGTGGTGAAGGGAAATATTTGTGTCCACAACTAACGTGGTTTTTATTAAAAAAAAAGCTCTGTACGCAATTAGCATTATGACAACAAACTCGTGTTCGCAATTGTTATGTTATAATTCCTGACCTAAATAATTCGTCAACTAGTATGTGACCGTATAAATAATAAATGTACTGTTATAAAATAAATTGTTATTTTTTCTTTTTAAATCGTGATTCATCTATAGGTTTTTCTACGTGATTTTAATTTATTGTTAAATTTTATATTGTCTGATATCATTGGGAATATGAGTTATAATCATGGTAATAAGACAATGACCAATTATTAGTACATTGAAATTGTAATGTGTTAAAGAAATGAAAAAATAATTGAAATGAACAAGGTATTTTAAACGAAAATAATCTTAACTACGCGTCCATCGTATGTAAAAACCACGAATTAAGATTTTTAAATATACTATTATATCTTAATTGTATATTTGTATTATATCTTAATTATTTTATTATTCGTGGTAGAAACGAAATGTTTTTTCGGAATTCGAACAGCTCGTTTTTTTATCATTGTGAGAATGACGAGTCCGCTATTCCGTATCTATGTGTATATTATATTGTATTATTCTTAGATTATATACAATGGATGGCGCTACTTTAATCATTTGCTGTGTCCAACATAACCCCCCGCTTATTAGTTATTTTATAGTGATTGTTGGCGAAACGCATGCGCAATAACTCGTTGTACCTTGAAATTAAATAGGTAGTGGGGGGTTATTTGGACACAGCTCGGTATACGAGAAATACACACATGGCTCCATCCATTGTATATGATTAAGGTATTATTAATTATTATCTATATCTCAGTGATACACAACTGATACGTTACCGTCCGCGGCATAGAGAATCAAATCATGACAAATTAAATTACTCTATGGTCCGCGGTCACAGATATCTATATACTAACACTAGAATACTAGATACGGTACTCCTATATAATTTATATAGACATTAGACATATTAATTATTAATATGTCTATGACACGGTTGTAAATGTTGTATATTTTAAACCGTGGTCTATGATAATTTACATTGTTATCAAGTGAAGCTCAGCTGTCGACGGCCGCCATTTTCTTGGGGGTATTTAGATGTCTGTGTCCGCGGTAATCACAAATCGTTAAATTTTGAATTGTTGATAAATCCGTTTTGCTGCTATAGTGATAGTAGTTAATAATAATGATTATTCCTTTAATATAAAATATAAATATAATTATTAAGTCTAATGGTTAGGTTTAGTCCGGGAGCTAACATCACAGACATCTACTATACTATATGTTGTAGTTTGTACAATTGTAATAATTTTAATTTATAACTTATTGCGAGTTTCGACTATTTCAAGACTTCGAGTGGTGACTTTAGAATCGTATTAATAGTTACATTTAATTTGATGCTTTTAAAAATTTATATTTATAGTAATGGTATATAACATGCAATTAACTTACGTGTGCATTTTTCGATCAGTTCTTTGATAATCTTGTGCTTCTACTTTTAAAATGGGTGTAAAAAGTCTTTGGTCACTGTTAACACCAGTGGCAGAAAAAATGCCTCTTTGGGAGTTGCATGGCAAGGCAATTGGCATAGATTTAAGTGGATGGGTGTGTGACAGTGAAAATTTAAATCACAACATAAGCCAAAAAAATATGTACTTAAGGTAAACAAAATAATATTACCTATATGTATGTACATTTTACGAGTATGTAAAGTTAACTCATCTATAACATGAGTCATCATATTTTATAATTTTATAAGCATCAAATACCCTACCTACCTACCTAATTAATCTTTCCTGATTGCTTTATTTCTTCCAATGTTGCTTTTAGTTCACTAAATTATTACAGTACTCCTGTTTCATTCATAGACCTATTAACTAGTTAAACTAGTTAACTATGTTGGAATTATGGTTCCATTGTAATTTAATGGTATTGACTTACTATGTACCATATAAAAAAATTCCAAATTAGTGCATTATACAGTTCTCACCCAATAATCAAAGACCTAGTTCTTCCCTCAATCATTTGGACTATATAGTGTTAAATAGGTAGTTAGAAATAATTTATTATCACTGCTTACATTGAAAAATGTTTTCAAATATCTTTAGTTTATGTTTGGTTCTAACCAATTAAAAGTCTCCTCTCTTTAGGGTAAAGAGTTCTTTAGCGCTATTAGCCTATTCTCCTAAGCCACTTTTATTTATATTTTTCTATTTATTTATTATAAGCATATTTTTTTTCAGGAACTTATTTTTTCGCACTTGTAATTTATTGTTAATTGGTGCCATACCAATATTTGTTTTGGATGGAGAACCACCACTTTTAAAATATGGTACTATAGAAAAACGTATTAATGGGAATAAAGCACCAATAAAGACTAATATTATTCGCAAACGACTAAATTCATTACAAAAACAAGTAAGTATAGATTTAATGATTGAATAATATAAAGAAAAATATTGTGAACTGATTCAGAGATTATAAGAACTTGTATTCTAATTTATAATCGTAAATTTAATAGAATAATATTTAAATAGACGAGTAAATATATTTAGAATTGGTAGAACACTAGAACCCTGGTTTATAGTTAAAGAATTTTTTAAGTAATTTTAACATCTTATTTAATATATTAAATTTTTACAGTGTGAATTGTTGTTGAATATCATGGGGGTAACTTGCGTTTATAGTCATGGAGAAGCAGAACAGTTATGTGCTATACTCAATGAAAAAGGGGTTGGTATTATATAGTTAATAAATTAATAGTTTTTAGATCTTAAACATATAATGTTAATTGTAAATTTGTTTGTATTACTCTGTACTCATATAATAAAATTAATGATTTATTCTTATTGTTTATTTAGTATATTGCATACAGTATAATAATATTGTAATAATATATCCATATCAGTATTCTACCAGTTGCGTATATACGGTTAGTTGGCCAGTAGAGGGGTTTGGGTGTTCAATCCCTTAATTGATTATTTCACTATTTAAAAAATGAAAATCTAGATAGTATTTGTGTTGTGTTAAAATAGAATTAAAGACAAAAACAAACTTTTACATATTCTCACACAATTTACTGATGCATTACTGTCATGATTGTTAAACAATAATATGTATTAACATAGTGGCAGTTATGCGCCATGTGGGTTACGCAGTGTGCTGGTGTCCTATGTATATCTGATGATTTTTATTCTGATCATGCTGTTTTGCCACAATACAATGTGTCCAATGCTACAAAATACAAGCTGTTTTGTTTTTTGTCAAATTGGCCAGATTTACATGGGCGTTATGCCGGGTATATGAGACCTTAAAATACATATTTTTGCAGATAGTAGGAACTTAGTAATATATTTATAATATTAACAGTAAAAGCTTAAACTGGTCCACCATTGATGTATATATTTTATAGATCTGTATTATGTATACATAAGTATTATGATTGTCTTATTATTGGATTTAGACAGTTATCACTTGATATTCAGATAGTTCAGAATGATATATTAATATATAATACACTTGACTATTATTTTTTTTCAAAAAATATGATCAAAATGTGAATGAAAATCACAAGTCTACCACCATAGTCATACTTGATGCAGAGTCCATAATAATACAGTAATGCATAGTAAAAACATTGTTGTACAAAATAATTTTAATTTTTTTAATTTCCTATACCTATAGTCATGTATAAACCAACTAGAATCAGATTATTAGAGGGCACTATAATATTTTTATAGGTTCCTAAAAATTTTAATTTGTAAAACTACCCATAACTTAATAATTTGGTGTTAAGTTTTTATAACAATCAAATAAAACTTATTATACTCATTGGTGCAACTAGAGGGGCTTAACCCCTAAATAGTTTAGTTAGCCCCCCCCCCAGTTTAACCCTAGTTGCGCTTATGACTATACTCTCAGAATAAGCTTGCCCACTTTCGCACTTTCAACTGAGCCGCTGGAATGACCCCCCTGGAGAAAGTCAGTGACAGGTAACGGCAGCGGTAGACCACCGCCGACCAATCACAGTGCATCTGACTCTTGTCAGGGGGTCAGACCCTTCCGACAGCTCAGTTAAAAGGGCGAAAGTGGGCAAGCTTATTCTGAATAGAGTATAGTAGGTAACACCTATGTAGCTATGTTATTAGGTTTTAATTGTTTATTTTATAATAATAAAGAAGTTGAAACTAATTTCATTCTACTCATCATCTGTAAAATAATAAAATATTAAAAAATTATTTGTATATAACATGTATTTTTTATACCCCATCACCCCTACTAATTGTGAAATTGCTGTGTACGCAACTGGTTTCCACTACTTAAAATTATCTGTATTCTCATTTTTAATGTTTTTTAGGTATTGTACTTTTTATAAGCTATGTTTTTCAGTCAAAAGATAATAAAAAAAAAAATGCACTTAAAAATAATTGTTCAATTTTAGATAGTAAATGGCATTGTCACTCAAGATAGTGATTGTTTTTTGTACGGTGCTCGTATTGTATATAGAAATTTTAATGTAACTGGAAACGGGTCTGTTGATGTTTATTGCATGGGATCAATTGAAAAAAATCTAAAAATTGGACGCAACAAAATGATAGCTTTATCATTGCTATGTGGTTGTGATTATGATGAAAAAGGTGTTTTAGGAATTGGAAAAGATACTGCAATTAAGTTTCTTCAATCATTAGATGATGATGCTGTCCTTGATCGGTAATCATAAATTGTATTCCTTATTTTCTCTTAAATATTACTGATTTTTCAAAATTAATTTCAAGCTTGAGACATTGGAGAAATGATCCAGTTTTAAATTCTGCTGCCATGGATATTAAATCACAGACTAATGAAATAAAGCTAGAGTTGAAAATAAGGAATAAAGCTATAGAAAACAAAAGCTTTCCATCTGAAGCAGTTATTGAAGAATTCTTAAAAGTACCGAATTATCCAGAAGTGTCTGCAAAATGGAATCTACCAGACATTAATTCTTTTATTGTAGGTATAAGTTATGAAAAAATAAATAAGTACAAATTGCATAGGTTCATATTAAATTTAATATGTATATTATGTTATAGGAATTTGCATTAACAAAACTGTGTTGGGAAAGAGAGTATGCAATAGATAAATTTTTGCCATTACTTACTAGGTGGCATTTAATGTATGACGATAAGTTTCAAGCGAATATTTTAATGACTGAAATTGTTAAAAAGCGTGTCAATAAAGGAATAAAATGTTATGAAATAAAATGGAATAATTATGAAATAACATCTATTGAACCTCAAACAGCTGTTCAAAGAAGATATCCAAATGAAGTTTCAATCTATGAAGATATGCATTCTACGTCTTCTAGAAAAATAAAGAAAAAAAGTAATTTATATTTATATTTGGTACTTATTGGTTGTCGTGTCTTCCGGTAAACTCAATTATGTTATCAGTTGCAACTACCAAAGATTAATACTTGATTGTACTTGTATCTTTGATAAAGTATCATGGTCAATAACTCTATGGAAATCTTAAGTAATTTTTCTTTTCGTGGTAAATCCAAATATTATTATGTGAAAAATTCAAAAATTTAAATTCCGTGTTAGAGGAAATTTTTTTGTTGGTAGTCTTACATTGCTTTTATATAACTCTAGTTTCTTTTGGCGGACACACTTATATTATTTTGTCTTAAGGTACAGTTTCTCTGCAACATCAAATAGTAGAACAGCACGGTGTTGTGACACAGCGTCTACTGACCTATGCCCAGGCCGGTAGTGACACTAGATATCACATCCAGACACTGCAGGGAAACGTACCTTCATAGATTACAAAATGTTCTTAAAATAATATAATGCAATATTAACCTGTGGCAGTAGCAATAATAGAAAAAAAATTACCGGATAATGAGACAGGAAGTCACAATAACTGATAAATAGTTAATATTATTTTAAGCTCTTTTTTAAAAGAATATAATCGATATAATCTCAAATTTAAATGTGTAATTACGGTTTTTTTTAATCTTTTTACTGCTCCAGGCATACTATTACATCCAAAACATTTATGCCATTCACTGCTCCCGAAGTACTATTACGTCCCTGCATTTTATAATATTGTCATTTTCCGGTAACCGTACAAGTTTAGGAAACCTAGGCTCACATTATTTTAAAATTAAATAACTAGATCAGATAGATCTCAAAATTTAAATTTAAAAAAAAATAATAAATATTTTATTTTACGTAGTATGCACAGTCTGTGTTGTGTGCATAAATTGAGGAAAGGGTTAAATTTTATTTTAGTGTATCAAACATATAGTTTGATTACCTAACAATTAGCGTTGTAAAATAAGATGCAATTATATGTTAAAATTATTATATAGATAAAATATATTTTTTTTGCATTACTTGTTAACAGTTACAAACCATGATAATAATCTATTTGATATAACAAATACATTTTCTTCAATGAACATTTCAAAAAAAAACAAACAGCCTAGAAAAATAAATGAAGCAAAAGAAAATGTTAAAGGTCCCTTGGATCAATTTTTAATGAAGGGAAAAGTTAAAGACGATAGTTTGACATTGTCTGACTTTGAATGTGATACTGTTGACTTGGATATGTCTGAAATAATCAACGGAATTATAACTTAAATTTTATATCTATATCATAAGAATTCTCAATGTAAAATAAATGCTTTGTTTTATTATAATTTAAAATATTTTTTTTTGTATTTCATTGTTTTATTAAAAAAATAAATTGTGTTATAATAAAAACTAATCATTATATAATATTTTGTTCTAATCAAAAAGCTGATAAGAATTATTTACAATTATTATTCATAATATTACAAAAATATCAAAATAATGACACAATACCATTAATACTATAATTGAAAAAATAAACCATGGCTCATATTACTAAATAGTAAATACTATAGTATATAATACTTTAGTATGAAGTGCACAATTTATTTTTTATATGTATTATTGCAATGTACTATGTAGTAGTCACAAAATATATTACCTTGAAAAAATGATTCAATTATTAAGTTGGTGATCATATCTGATCACAGATATATAGTTTTAAAACTAATATGTTCTAAAATAACCCTTTGATGTCTTGACCTTTAGTAGTTTAGTATACTGTAACATACAATAAGTTTAAAATAAAATATTTGTTGATGCATCACATTCAGTGGAGAAGTAGCTTCTTATTCTTTAAAAGGACGCCACAACCACTAGTTGTCTCCATCTTACTTACATATAACATGGCAAATTTACATTTATCAAAATCCATTTTATGTTGCTAGTTGTTATATTCCTTTAAATTGACCTATTGCCAAATTTAAAGGTAAAAATAATGTCCATTGTTCTCTCGACTGCTTCTTTATATTTTAATTTTGAAATAATGGACATTTTTGAATATTATTACTAATACTTCACTTTAAAATTAAATTACCAAAAAAACCAACACTTCAATATTATTTCTTTTACATTTGATAATAGTTAAATTTATAGTAACATCAAAACAAACATAAAATGGGTTTTACTGAATGTAAATTTGGTATATTAAATGTTTGTAAGACGAAGCGCACATACAGGTATAACATCCACCTATATACCAAACATAAGAAATTAGGAGACATCAGTAAACTATCCTTTTAAACAATAAAACACAAAAAAAATCTTGGTCACAGAGCCAAACTCAAAATAATCTTACACGTGTTAACGTTGATCTTTTCACACTATGGTTTACCAACCAAAAAATTTTTTTTTATATTTCATTAATGTAGATGTGATTTGTTGTGATCAAGACGATATAAGTATCAAAATTTCAAAATAATATTGGTTTTTTTTTAATATTAGGATACTAAATAGGTAGTTTTTTACGTACCTACATTGTAGTTACAATGAGACAACGCGTCGATTTATTTTAATAGATATTTTAAATATTTAAAAAAAAACTAAACAGTTTAGTCTTGTTTCTCTAACGTTTTCAGTAAATAAAAACACACCACATACGTACAACAAAAATTAGAAAATATACTTTAAACTTAGGTAAATTATTGTTTGAAGCGAGTAACAATTATCTAGACAATTACCGTGAGATCAGCCCAATGATGTCACACATCTTTTTTCAATAACTCTTAACTCATTGAATAATGTGAGTACAAAGGTAAAACCTAAAACATAATTGAACATTCTTTCAAATTAAATAAACTTATTTTTTTTTGTATTTGGTGCTCATTTAATGTATAAAATAATTGTCTCATTTGTCAATATATTATACATTCATATTATATAGTACTTCCTGGACCCTGACAAAAAAATATTATAAAACATTGATATTATATTGTTATGTCTTGTAAATTTGTGAAGTTTGTATATAAATCATTTGATTTTTTTTTTTTATTATTTAAAAGTCGCTAGTAAAGACTATGATAGCTTAACAATTACTTAAAAAATCATTTGATTATTGACCAAAATTTAAAAAAAAAAAACTGTCGAACACTATTTTAATGTTAGGGAATGAAATAATTATAGAATATCAGTATTTTTGTGGGATATAAATATTGAACACAATAATGTCACAATTCAATATAACTTCATAAAATGGAAGAGGGTTAGAAAAATGATGTCAAAATAATCACCATTGTCAGTGTGTAAGTTTAATTATAATGTATTTATAAAAATAATTTGCGCAAGTCTTTCTAATCCTAAACTTAACTTAATAGCAGAATATAATATAAACCATCGAAATTACATTACAAAAAAAATGTATAAATGTTTACATATTATATACATATGTATACAAAATAACAATATAATATCATACTGGTAAATACTTTGATAAATTTATAATAATAATTTAAAAAAATTACTAACAAGATAAACAATTGAAAATATATTTTATACAGTATATTTAATTATTAGATATATTAGTTCATGATTAGTATTGCATAATATAACTATTATCTCAAATAAAATGTAACATGTTAGATTCATACCTGATTTGATAAAATAAATAATACATTGATTTCAAATAAAAATAAAATTTATATTGAAGGAATTACCTTATTATTTTCTTTAAGTAAAAAATATTAAAAAATATATTATAAATTAGTTTTTATACTAATAGAAATATTATATCCTGATTGTTATTAATAAATAAAATATAACAAATAATTATGATATTTTAAATTTTTAAATTGGATTTGTGGTCTATAATATGGGTATAATAGCAAAATAATAAACATTAATTCATAACTAGTATTCAAATACAAATTTAAATTCAATTTTTCAAATTAATCACAATCTAAATTCAAACATTGATTGGAATCAATTATTGGAGAGCAATACACAAATGTACATAATAATACATACTATGAAGATTTGAAGACAAATCCAATTTAAATAACTAAATAAGCTAATGTATAATTATTTTGTACAATTAAATTATTAATATATAATAATTAGTTCTTTATACTTTTAACCTATAGTATTTACAAATATAAGGATTGCTAAAATAAAAACATTTCTATGACAATCATTTTTGGATAATAAAATAAAAATATAATACCTACAAGCTGGTATGTAATTATTTAAAAGAGTACATATAATCATTATAAAAATGTAGTTTTCATCTTAAACAAAGTTTATAATTATTGATATTAGCTTGTTTCATTAAATTATCTTTAAATCTTAAAAGTTAATATTTAAACTAATAAAACTATGAATAGCACCATATTTAAATCATATTTTGTGGGTTCTAATTTTTTGTTGTAAATGTATGCTTGATTATTGTATGATGTAAATACTTGAACCCATTAAATCTTACTACGGATACTCATATTTTTATTAGATTCTTCCCTCATTGATCTGTCTTAAATCTAAACAAACATTAAGATATATATTATTAAAATACAATTTAAATCAACTATATAGTAGTATATTTAGTATATTCTAGTCATAATTATTAGTCAGGTTTCACTGATGGATGGCTTCTTATTCAAAATTTGCATTTTAATTTGTCATCAAACACACTTATTTTGCTAAAAGGTACAGATTGTGTATGTAAAAAATAAAACATTTTAAATTAAAATAAAATATAAAATATTTTCAAAAAGAATAAAATAATTTCAAATAAAGAAATAAGATGTTAATTATCTTGCTTATTAGATTTATTAACCATTATTTTAGCTTAGAATATCTATATATTATATAAAAATGACACATACGAGTTTATGTTCAATGCACTCCAAAACTACTCAATCGATTTTGATCAGATTATGCTCAATGTGTGTAATTTAGTGTAATTTAAAGTATAAGATAGTTGTTACCTCGATGAGGTACCCTTTTATTGAACATTTAAGAAATGATTTTGAGATTTACGATTTAAATTTTTGTTTATAAATGGTTGCTAATGGTTATAGCTAACAGTATTATTATGATTAATTCTTTTAAAATATTTAATACAATAATTATTAATATAAAATAATTTTTTTAATTAATTTCTAAACGTATATAGGATTGGCATTTTTAACGAGCACTAAAATGCACAAAGTCAGCTAGTTCTTATCATTTTTACAAAAATTTAAACAATGTCTGAAATTTTTTTGTTATTGAGTTTATGCGTTATGTTATGATGTTTCCTAAAAAATTAATACAAATAATATATATTATTTATTTATATTGTGTTTAAATAAGTAAACCATACTTATACCATTATATTATTACCATATAATATTATGCTAATTATATTTTATTAAAGTGACTACCAAAATTTTTCAGAGTTCAAAAAAACTATATATTAGATGACTTAATGTTATAAGTTTTCCTTGTGATACTCTGAAAAAAAATCTAATTCAACTCTCTTTCAACTTTCTAAAAAAGTTTGCTTTTAGACAGTTTAAATTGAAAATGTCCCTCAACTTAATATGCATAACCATCACAGGGTAAATTCAATTGTTTTGTAAGCATATTGAGCTGAACAAGGTCACTCAATGGTTAGAAACATTATGACGACATTAGAAAACCAAGAATGGTGTCAAAAGCCATTGAACAGAGTATATAATATATAAAATATGATAGGTCGGCAGTTAAAAAAGAATGAGGGCGATCAGTAAATCAAAATAACGAATACGAAGCTTTTCTTATAGATCAGTTGTCTATATTTAATGTGAGAACATTATTGACGAATCATTTGATTACTTAAATTGCTAGTTAGATAGAAAATAATTTAAGATTTTTTTATATTTTATAAATTATAGCAAATATGGAGCAATAAGCACTAAGCAATGATATGAAACAAATGTTACAACATTGATAACATTTTGGTGGTATGCAGCATGAACTATGTACTACCCTAATTAATAAGGTATCAATAAATTAAACTTTAAAATGTTATTCAAATACTTTAATAAAATTAAGTTCTACAAAATATATTCTAACAAGTAATTAACATAAGTATAGAATTGAATGATCTTTGAATATTTAGAACAGAGCAATTGTAATTTATATTTACATATTCATCTGAAAGAATGTTATCTATTTAGTTTAAGATAGTTAGTCTAGAAAATTAGCTTATCAGCCAACAAAGCTTACCTACATGAGAAAATTACTCACTTAAATATTAAATAATGTGTCATTATGACTATTCGATTATACTCACCATTATTTATAAATACAATCCTCAATTTGTTGCTGCTGTGTATCATGTTCACGTTGATTCTGTTGATCAACTTTTACCTCTACAATATCAGTAGGAATATTATTTGCTGCGTCATACTTTTCTACAGTATAGTCAGCACTATAGATACATTCCTCAATTTGGGTTTGACCACTTATTGGTTCCAATTCTTGTGATGGTGGTGTTACAGTATGTGCCGCAGCTGCATCACTTTGTTGCCTAGCATACTTCTCGTGTATATTTCTGTGTCGTTTTAATGCAAATCGATCACTAAAACCAACTCCACAAATATCACAACGATGCGGTTTTTCTCCTGTATGTACTTTAGCATGATTTTTTAAATGTGTGGCTTGATTAAATGCTGATCCACATATATCACAACGATAAGGCTTTTCTCCTGTATGAATACGGCGATGATTCCATAATGTAGAATGACGAGCAAAAGTTTTATCACATACTTCACATTGATAAGGTCGTTCACCACTGTGTATTCTTTCATGATTTTTGAGATGAGGAGATTGAGAAAATTGCATTCCACATACACCGCATTTAAATGGTTTTTCACCTGTATGCACTCGACCATGATTTTTTAAATAAGCTGCTTTTGCGAATGATAAACCACATATTTCACACTTATAAGGTTTATCCCCAGTATGCAGACGTTTATGACTCCATAATGATGAGTAACGTGAAAAACTTCCCCCACATATGTTACAATGAAAAGGTTTGTTGGGAGTATTTGAATTGTTAATTGAATCATTCTTCATATTAACATTAGTATGGTTACCATTAACTAAAAAAATAATACCAGAACCATTACATTTATAACATTTGGTGACTGTAGCCATACCTCTTTTTTTCACTGGATAATAACCTTTCATTATTGCAGTCTGCTCGGGTGATAAATTGTCACTAGATTCTATTTCATTTTCTTGAGGTGTGTAGTTGGAACAATTCCCACCACTACAACTCACACATTTTATAAATCTAGACTTTTTACCCTTGACTGTTTGTGGAGCAACATCCGCACCACATGAAAAACACTGTTTGTGTACAGTTGATCGATGGACTTTCATATCTCTTACTTGAGGAAAACAAGAACCACATGTCGAACAAGTAAATGATGGTGGTTCTTGTGGATGAGCAGATTTTTTATGATGGTCTAGCATTGATGCATGTGTAAATCCAGCACCACAAACATCACATTTAAAAGCTGCACCAGCCGTTGTGAGAGACATTTGATTAACTAATGCATAGTTATAATTGAAAGGGGCTGTTACATCAAAACGATAAGAGGTCTTATCAGTTTGAGTTACTCCATTTGCTGAAGCTGCAGCAAGGACAGCAATATTACCAGATACGGGAACTTTCTGTACCATGTTTACGTTGTAAAATGGAAAGTCAACAGAAGATGCTTTATCATCTTTTTTGACAATAGTGGCATATAGTTGACCCGTTACTGGGTTTTGTTCTTGCCGAATGCCCGGATCATACATAATGGTTGTAACTACCTCGTCCTTGGTGCCACTCATACAGCTACTATCTATAAATAAAAATTTAAAAGATATGTTTGTGTTAAATATATTATTATTTAATACTGCCTAAATTAATAAAATAATTTGATGTGATGGTCATCATAAATGGTTTGAATATAAAATTCCTAGTCCATACAATTCAAATGGAATACATACTGTATAGTAATATACATTTTGAAATAGCCATTGATATGAAAATCTTTTTATATCAAATAGGCTATAGTAACTAATTTACAAGGTTATACAAAATACTAGGTTACAAGTGGGTCACTGTAATGGATGGTGTTAAATTTAAGTTCAATGATAAAATATCATAGTATAAATAAAACAAATCTGAGCGAAGAGCGTCAGCGTATGCTTTATTACTAAGTAAATTTGATGATATTATTGTGATTAAAGTAATTTATATACCTATTTACGTGGAACCTTTTTATACATTTTCAATTCTTAGCTGTATAAATTGAACATTTTATACATTTTTAATTTTTAAATTAGATACATTTTGTAAGAATCCTAACTTTAAATGCTTATAAAAAAAAAATTGTAACTGTATTTTTTATATTTTTCAACTGCCATTGAAATATTATATTTGAAGTCTTGTGTTAAATTTTCAAGTTTTTTAACCCAACTAATAAAATTGTATTAACATCTATAAAAAAAAACCTAAATATATTGAAAACTGAAAATGTAGACGGTTCAAAACAAGTCAAAATATTGTGTATAGAAAATGCTAATATAAACATTCAGTGAACATTTTATACATCTACGGTAATTTGTTCTAAAGTTGTATGAAAAACCAAAATCGATTTTGTCAAAAACCGATTTTGCGTAAAAATTCCCGGTTTTCCTTAATTTTTTTTTTTCTCAGCACTTAAGAAAACTACCATGAATTTTGAATCACCAATGCACCAACTAGATTCACTTTCCCATTGAACAAGATACTGAAGTTGAAAATCGAAGGATTATCTCAACTACTATTATCGTGTGGACACAAAAAAAAAAAATACACATCATTGTATAATAAATACATTCATCTCTCCGCTCAGAATTAAAAATAATATAACAATAATATTATCAAATAATAGATGTGAACTGTACCATTGACTGTCTTAATTCTTTATAGAATAGGCTTTTCTGAAGTTGGTAAATCAATTTGACAATAGTACAATACATGTTATTAACAAATAAAGATACTACCTAACTATATTGAAGATATCTTTAAAGTAAATAGTATTAATTATAACAATGCATAAAAGACATTTTTTTTTCTTTTAAGTAAAAGTTGGAACCCATCTGACTCAAAACTCGGCTGACCAACGCCTTTTAAAAATTACAGGGGCAGAGCCACCGTAGAAACGGCTTATGATGTTAGGTGTTTTACATTAAACTTGAGACAAGAGATAAGAATTAAACATAAAAATGAAACTTATTATATTTACCTTTATGTATATGGTATTTGTCAGGAATTTATTTTTATGTAGTTCATTGAAACTTTTGTATAATAAACCTACAACAAATAATAAAAACATAAATGTTGAAGTAGATATCATAACTATTAATTCTTAATGTTAAATTTAACTTACCTAGGTCAACTTAAAAATGTTTCTTCATAAACTCCATGATAAGAGTTTACTATAATATAGAATAATATAATATACAGTTTACATAATATCTGGATTAACCAATTATCAATTAAATTGTAAAATAATAATTTTAAAGAATATAAATATTAAAAAATGTGGTTATTTTGCATAATTGTATCATTTATTTTATATTTAGTCAGCAGATTTTGGTGTTACAAACAACAACATAAGGAGAACATTTATTAAAACTAATAATTAACAAAGTTGACAAGTAAAGCAAATAATTATAACTAAAACCAAATATGTGGAACACTTAAAAATTTAAAATTAAAACAATTAACATTCAACAAACAAAAAACAAGTGGAATTTTGGATCAACAATTTTTTTGTCAATTTTTGTTTTGGTTTGATACGACATGGAAGACATAATACACCATGGAAAGATAATAATATAATATTATATACTCCATGAAAAATTAAAACAAACTACCCGCCATTACTATAATCATTTTCCAAACACAAATTACAATGAACTTTCCAAAATATTTATAGTAATATTTTAAATTAGATTTTGAACTAAAATGTAAAAAAGCGGGCAAGTGGAAGTCCCTCTACTGTATAGTAGGTTACAAGTAATAAGTAGGTTACTGTAATGGATGGTGTTAAATTTGAAACCAATGATATAAAATCATTGTACACGAAAAACGATTCTGAGCGAAAACGATCCGTCAGTTTAAAATATTACTTAGTAAAAAAAAAAGACCAAGGAAAAAAAGAACACGGAAAAAAGAAAAATTTACAATTGTTTGGAGAAAACTACATTTTCAAACCGAGAATAATCATTTTAGTTATTTTGTTGTAATTTTATAATATTAACCACGTTATACATTATCGATTATTATCATTATACACCACTGGCTATGATGATTGGTTAAATTATTTTTATTTTTACCCATTACCCATTAAGTTTAAAATGTACATAATATAGAGTAATGTAACATATATACAGTAAAACCTTATAACGGAATCGCTCGGTACCAACTGATATTTCCGTTGTAAAGGAGTTTCCTTTTTAAGGAGACTAAAATATACGGGATATAAATTATTTAGGACTATTAAAGGACTAAGGTTTTACTGTACACCTACTACTACTACTACTTCTAGGTCAATAGAAGTATATTAATATTTACTTACATTATAACATATTTTTTTGATATTATATATAATTTAAGTATAATAAAAGGAGAAATTACCTTCATTACAAATGTACATATTTATACGACCATTTTTATTACTGGAAATTCCCTATGTAGACATTTTCATACGTTTAATGCTATTATATATTATTTGAGCGAACAAAATATAGTCTATTGACAGTCACTGAAGTATCAAATACGTGTTTTTAATAATATAAAAATTTGAAATGGAAATTTTTAAATCCAACAAATATATTATAATCCGTCTCTCTTTCAAACAAAGTTATTCAAAACACAATACGCTTTTATGATGTGATTACAAAAATCGGGTTCGACTAGAATAGTCGTATATGTATTACATTCCACTTCCTTTAATAGCCTATACAATTAAATATTCTACGAGTATTAGTATTATTCGGCCCTCGTTCAGGAAATGGTCGTAATAAATTGGTGTGTAGTCCAAATGCCTCATCGGCAACAAATATAAATGGTTGTAATAATGTTGTAAATTATTTTCTGTCAATGACAACGATACCGGATCAGGAAGTTGATTTGTGTAATATAACTTTTTCCCAAATATCTACACTTTGTCGAAAAACGTTACGCTCGTACGCTCCGACATCAATAAAAATGAAATTTAATTTCGCATCTACCACTATCATAAGACATCATAGTACGATTGAAAAGTGCTTTTTATAATTATAATAAAGTGACCCAGAATTGTTTGGGTTTCTACATCTTATGTGTTTTCCATCAAAGGACCCGAGATAATTTGGAAAATTTCTTTTTTATAAAAAAATTCAGAAATTTCAATCTATTTTTCTTTGTTCGGTTCCGGCATTTCTGTGAGTTGTAACACATTTGACAAGTTTCACGGATGATTTGGTTAATATAGTACTCTGGCTAATACGAAAATCAAAATGTGGCGCAGAAAAATGAATCCCCGTTGACAAATATATTATATTATATTAAATACCGAAGAAAAAAATTTTAATTTAATTACTTTTTTTTGGAAAACTTAAAAATTTGTAAATCTAATTTTTAGACAAATGTTGATGGTAAAAGCGTTTATTTTTAAGTCAATTATTTTATTTTTTACAACTGTTTAAAGTATTGATATTTTTTTGGAGCAAATTTATTTGAAACGAAATAACTTATTCAAAATATTATTTTTGGGAATTTCCTGTACCTAATAGATAGGAAGTAGTATAATTTTTAAGTATATTTACTTGTATTCTTGATTATACTTATAATTGTCATAATTTTAACTAGTATCAATTTTTTTTGTCATGAACTGTTACATCCTGT
Organism: Metopolophium dirhodum; assembly: GCF_019925205.1. Taxonomy (NCBI): domain Eukaryota; kingdom Metazoa; phylum Arthropoda; class Insecta; order Hemiptera; family Aphididae; genus Metopolophium; species Metopolophium dirhodum. Next base: position 16,319,665 of record NC_083565.1, on the reverse strand, counting down.
TTATAATCAATTTTGACTTACCTAATGTATTTTTTTTTTTTTTGGTAACATCACAATAATAAAAAGGTGGGTAAGTGGATGTCGCTCTGCTGTACAGTAGATTACAAGTGGGTCACTGTAATGGATGGTATTAAATTTGAATTCAATGATATAATATCATTGTATAAGAAAAACGATTCTGAGCGAAAACCGTATGTCAGTCAGTCAACCGTATTATTATTATTATGGTATTACTAATATTATATTTGATGATATTATTGTGAATAAAGTTTTTTATATATAACCTATTTACGTGGAAACATTGTTTTAAATTTTCAATTCTTAGCTATAAAATTTGAACATTTTATACATTTTTAACTACAAAATAATTATTAAATTTAAAATTTGATACATTTTGTCAAAATTCAAACTTTAAATCCTTATAAAAAAAACTTGTGTCAATGTATTTTTAATATTTTTCTACTGCTATTATAAAAATATATCAGGAGCCTGGCATTAATTTTTCACGCTTTTTACCCCAACAAATAAAATGTTAGTGATATTTATAGGAAAAAAAACAAAAAAATTGATTACCGAACATGTCCATAAGCAACTCAAAAAAGTAAAAATATTTTTAAAATTGTATGGTGTATAGCAAATGAAAATATAAACATTCAGTAAAATTTTCATGTATCTACAGTTGTTCGTACAAAACCGATACATGAGAAATCGAGTGAATATCCAATATTGTGAAAATGTGAACTTCAAACGCTCCTAAAAATTTAATTTGACTTTCTTATAGACATTTTTTTTTTTGTGTAAGGTAGATAATCTTATAAGGAATCTTGTATTACATTTTTAAATATTAGATTTAAAAAGAAAAATTTTTATGAATTCTTAACTCAAAATAATTTGGTAATTTTTGTGATTTTTCCATATTTTGTCAATTTTTTAACTTTAAATGCTAATAAAAAAAAAACTGTGACTAAGGATTTTTAATATTTTTCAAATGTCATTGTAACAATATAGTAGGAGCATTGTATTAAATTTTCAAACTTTTTTATCCAACAAATAAAGTTTTATTGACATCCTTAGAAAAAAAGACTAATAAAATTGGAAACTGAAAATGTTCCTAATTAGTACAAAACAAATCAAAATTTTTGAAAATTTTATCATTCATAGAAAATGCTAATATAAATGACCAGTGAAAATTTCATGTGTTACGTTCATTTGTTTTAGAGTTACACCAAAAACCAAAATCGATTTGCGTAAAAATTCTCGTTTTTCCTTAATTTTTATGTTGTTTTTCCCGGCGCTTTTGAAAACTATTAGAAATTTTAAATTTTGAAAAAGATACTGAAGTTGAAAATCCAATTATTATTTCGACTACTTATCGTGTACACAGACACAAAAAAAAAAAATAAAAAAAACACATTATAAATCAATAATACATTATCAACGATACATTCATCGTCCCACTCAGAATCTAAAATGTAGACAAGTGGGTACCGCTCTGCTGTACAGTTAGTTTTTTTTTTTTTTTTTTAGTCTTCAATCCTTAGATTGGTTTGCTGCAGTTCTCCATGCTTCCCTATCAGTTAGTACAGTTAGTTACTTAGTTGTAATGGATGTATTATATTTGAATACAACGATAAACCATTGCATACGAAAAACGATTCTGAGCGATTCTAGTCCTTATAATATTATTATTTTTTATTCGGTGATAAACAATTCGTTGTAAATATATTTAGTTAAGAGGACGCTATACCCGCATGCGTTAGCTCCGTCGTTCTACTAATGTAGTAGGTAGGTACCTACAACATAGCAAAAAACTGTTTCGCGCGGAATAGAACGACTCCCTCGGTATTTATACTACCAAAATTCTATAACGCATAAGCAACAACTTTATCTGTGTCGTAGCGTTTTTATTATTTGGATAAGATAAATAAAATTAAAATTATCAGTTTGAGAACAAAAGGATTATTTTTGTTTTTTTCATTTCATTATTCAAAATTATTGGTAAATGCTATTAAAAAAATTAAAACGCTACGACACAGATAAAGTTGTTACTTGTTCCCTATGCGTTGTGGAATTTTGGTAATTCTACTATAAATACCGAGGGAGCGGTTCCATTCCGTGCAAAACAGTTTTTTGGTATGTTGTAGCTGTTGTAGGTACCTAAATATGTCTATATATAATATATATTATATAAAACAAATGTATATGTATGTTTGATGTATTTTGATAATAGAAAAACTTTTAAGAACCCTCATATTAAATGTTCAAGCTTTTTGACCAAGCGTACCTACATTTAAAATTTTTTTTTTAAAAAAAACTAATGAATATAGAAAATTTAAATGCTCCAATAATAGCTCATCGTAAATCCACAATAATTTTCTATGATCATCTGAAGTTAAAATGTTGACAAAATTCATTAAAATCACGAAAATTGGCAAACTATTTTGAGTTAGAAATTTAAAAAAAAAATTATATTTATATCTAAGCTTTGAAAATTTAATATAAGATTCCTTTAAGTGTTTCTACATTTAACATAAAAAAGGTGGGTACGTGGATGTCTCTCTGCTGTACAGTAGGTTACAAGTGGGTCACTGTAATGGATGGTATTAAATTTGAATTCAGTGATATAATATCATTGTATAAGAAAAATGATTTTGAGCAAAAACGGTCAGTCAGCCTATGATATTCCAGGGCTGAAAATTGGTAAAAAACCGTAAATTTGAGAACCGAAAACCGCTTTTAGTTTTGGAATGCTGGAAGCGGTTATTGGTTGTCGGTAATCAAGGTAAATATCTAAATATTAACATCAAAGCGGTTACCTCGTATTTTCAATCCCGATTTTATAACCAAAACCTATTCCCGACCAAAATAATGAACGGTTTTTTCGAGGAATTTAATACTTGAATTATGTCATGAATCATATGATTACATTATAGTTGAATTTAATTTTCCAGCTATTTTAAAATTTTTTCCTCAATTAATTGCCGTCGAGTATTTCTTATCTGTTGTGAATATCAAATGTATATATAGTTGTATATACTTACATATATATAATATATATAGGTATAAGTGTTTAACTATATATATATGTGATATTCAAATTATTTCACAATAACACAGTCAACCACCCTAATCCGCTCATTTCCAATCTCTCATCCATCTCTCTCCCCAATAACCCTCCACGTCGCCTAAAGCGAAATTGGCCCGGGGACCTCCTCAACCAATAAAAAAATTAAAATAAAAAAAAAAAAAACCTAAAAGTCTAGAATTGAAGTAGTGTCGCTTGGACACTCCCTTCCATCAAGCCTTCCAGTTTTGTATAAAAATCATCAACCATATTACTCATTGTATAGTTAATACAGATTGTATATATTTTCTTTTAATAAAAAAAAAAAAAAACTCTAAAAAAAAAAGAAAGAAACTATATACTATAAATACCGTCTAATATAATACTTTAAATACGTTATATTATTATATTATTTAACGTCTAATACGTTTACGTCGTCGATGATTATTTTTTTATTGATCTTTGTTTCTAAGAAATATACACTGCCACAATTTATTATAGATAGGGGACCTTCCAAGCTTAATTTTAAGCAATTTGTTTCAACATTTTTAGGTTTTTATCACATTATACTTTGTTTTGCATACATTTATAAATAGTTTAGTATTAAATTATGACTCCAAGAGCCCAAACCCTCCTGGTTCTGCATTTGTTATTTGTAGTGTTTGCTCCAATGGTCGGACCGCAGGCTAGCGTAGAATGCTCGATCAGCATTTTGGTACTTAGGGGGGTCAAAAGTAAAAATTTCCCAGTAGTTTTCAAAAGCGACGTGAAAAACAAAAGAAAAATTAATGAAAAACGGGAATTTTTACGCAAAATCTGTTTTTGAGAAAATCGATTTTGGTATTGGTGTAACTCTAAAACAAATTACCGTAAGGACATGAAATTTTGACTGAATGTTTATAATTGCATTTCCTATAATACACCATAACATTTTCCAAATATTTTGACTTATTTTGAGCTGTTTACGGACATTGTCAGTTTTCAATTTTTTTAGTTTTTTTTTCTATAAATATCAATAAAATTTTATCTGTTGAGTAAAAAAGCTTGAAAATTTAATAGAAGGCTCCTAGGTTATTGTTTCAAAGGCAGATGAAAAAAATTAAAAATCCTTAGTCACAGTTTTTATTTGTAAGCATTTAAAGTTCAAATATTGACAAAATACGGAAAAATCTCGAAAATTAGCAAATTATTTTGAGTTGAAAATTCATAAAAATTTTTCTTTTTAAATCTAAGATTTGAAAATGTAATACAAGATTATCCATAAGTTTGTCTACCTTTATCAAAAAAAAAACGTCTACAAGAAAGTCAAATTAAATTTTTATTCGCGTTTGAAATTCATATTTTTACAACATTTGATATTCACTCAATTTTTCGTGTAACAATTTTCTTATTCTGTTGTAATTAAAAAACGTATGACTGTAGATACTTGTAAATTTCACTGAATGTTTATATTAGCATTTTCTATACACGATTAAATTTTGAAAATAATTTGACTCTTTTTGAGCTGTTTACGGACATTGTCTGTTTTCAATTTTTTTATTTTTTTTTTTATATAAATATCATTAAAATTTTATTTGTTGGGTAGAAAAGGGTGAAAATTTAATGCAAGGCTTCTGATATATTGTTACAATAGCAGTTGAAAAATATATAAAATATATATGCACAATTTTTTTAAAGTTCAAATTTTGACAAAATTTATCAAATTTAAAATGTAATAATTATTTTGTAGTTAAAAATTTATAAAATGTTCAACTTTTGTAGCTAAGGATTAAAAATATAAAACAAGTTTCCACGTAAATAGCTTGTGTATAAATTACTTTATTCACAATAGTATCATCAAATATACTTGGTAATATCATAGGCTGACGGACCGTTTTCGCTTAGAATCGTTTTTCTTATACAATGATATTATATCATTGAATTCAAATTTAACACCATCCATTACAGTGACCCACTTGTAACCTACTGTACAGCAGAGCGACATCCACTTATCCACCTTTTATAAATTTTTATCTACAAAATAATTATTAAATTTTGTCAAAATTTGAACTTTAAATGCTTATAAAAAATATTGCGCCTATGTATCTTTAATATTTTTCAACTGCTACTGTAACAATATATCTTGTATTAAATTTTCACTCACTATATTACCCAACAAATAAAATTTTATTGGCAATTATAAAAAAAAAACCTAAAAAATTGAAAACTGACAATGTCCGTAAACAGCTTAAAAAGAGAATATTATGGTGTATAGAAAATGAAAATATAAAAATCCAGTGAAATTTTCATGTACATACAGTTATTCGTTTTTGAATTACAACAAAATAACAAAATCGCTACATGAGAAATCGAGTGAATATCAAATCTATAATAATTAAGTTTGATAATAGGTTTTTTAAATACCTACTCTAATAGGATAATACTCTTTTATAAAAGGTTACTACCCAAAAATTCGAAATTAAAACTGCTGAATATAATTTTGCTATAATATTCGTATAAAGCCTCAGTAGCTGTTCCATTTTTATGCTTAAATCGTTGTTCTACTTTTAAAACTAAAATCTTTAACGTTAGGGTAAACAAAAAAAAGGATTTGAATCCGAAAAAATAATCGTTTTAAATAATATAGGTATATAAAATTAAACACCAACTCGTGCACAATGTCACTACTCACTACGCATCGTTTTACGTTTGTTATAACTATCAAGAACGCTAGGATTATATAAAGATGGCCGACGGTGCGTCGTGCCAACTCGTAAATAATAAGAACCGCTCACTACAGAATAAAGATAAACAAGCTAATGCAAGCACAGTGCTGTGACTGAGCAGTGAGCAGTGATCACTAAGGTCTAAGCACGTGAGTAGTGAGTACTGAGTTTAGTGTTTACTCATTACTGTTTAGTGAATAGTGGGTCGTTCCCCAATTATTTAATCACGTTCACGTTTCTCCACCAACTGAGTAATGGCGCTCTCGTCGCTTATCGATCAACTGAGCACCAGTGCTATCCCCACTCCCAACGAAGTATCGCTGTAACCCACACGACCAACTTTGAAGCGTGTGCAATTCAACAGCACTAACCTAACGCGACGTCACGACTTATTTAAACTGTGGGTTAAAAGCCGTTGTTCCGTGCCTCAGATCTCAGTAAGTTGTAGTCAGTGCTCACTGCTCAGTAGTGTTGACTGTTTAACACTCGTGCAAGGTGCAACTCTTGTGCTATGTCGCTGTTTTCGTAATGATTGTCATGCGCACGTTATCACAGTGTTTAATCGTTCCACTGATAATATTAATATATTAAATATTTATTGTTTGTATTAAATGTCGATCAAGATATCAAGAGTCAAGACCCAACAGAAGTTTCGACATTTCAAGTAAGATTTTTTCACCTTAATTGCGTTCTTATAGTAGTGTCTAGTAGTGTTATAGGTAACACAATCATATATTTATTTTGGTTGGTTGATTTGTCATTACAAACTTTGTAGTTAGTGGTGCTCATTGCTCAAAGAACTTATATCAATTATAAAGTAAATCGTTTCTAAGACATCATTTGATTAGTTTCATAACTTACAAAAACCTATGATTTTTTTAACCAAAAATCTGAAACAAATGTTTTTAAGTGGCGACCGGTAAGTGACAAGAATACATTAGTAGCGATCAACTTCAAGGCCCGAGGGATGGTTATCGGGTTATCCTTTACACTCAAGCTATATTACTACAAAAATCTATAATTTATATTGGTTATCGAACATAATTTTATTAGATTTATTTGACATTGTTAGTTGTTACCCATTAGCCAGATGTATTACTTATCAATTATTTTAAGATTCTGAGCGGAGCGAGAAAGCTCCGCTTTATGGTTTTACAATGGTCCTTAGGTATATTTTTTTTAAATTTTCTTTTTTATTCTATATACAAAATTTCTACCAGAAGGAATGCTTTAATTTTAACATATAGTATCTAATCTTTTAGCAAATTGGATCAAGATGGTACTTCAGATAGGTCATTTTTTGAATTTCTCAATAGTTATTTAATGCCACGATAAAAACCACTGACAAACTACAAAAAACCGCTTAAAATGGGATCTTAATTTCTAACGCTTTTATAAAAACGAAAAAAAAATAATAATATTATAATATTAATTCAACTTACATGCTAAAATAAATAATAACAATATTCAATATCCAGACTGACAAACCGTCTCCGCTCAGAATCATTTTTCTTATACAATGATACCTATTATATCATTGAATTCAAGTTTAATACAATCCATTTTACATTGACTCACTTGTAACCTACTATACATTAGAGCGACATCTACTTACATGCTTTTTTTTATATTTTGAGAGGCAACCACTGGTAATCTCATTCAATTATAAGTTAGTATAACAAAGACCTAGTATTTGTTCAATAACTGCCATTAATACTTGAGAAAAACATGCTTTGTTTTCTTTTAGGGTCTCTTCTCTGCTCCTTAGGTATTTATTTGTATTTGAATGATCAGATAAGTATTGTTTATTCTCAAAAGAAATAACAAATTGCTTTAATTTTTTTAAACTTTAAAAATACAAATTTTTTGAAGAGTGAGTAATTAAGACAATTTAAATTAAACATATACTTGTATGTAAACATTAAGCAATTATTAGATAATTATTGGTTACTCATTTGTACCTTTACAAATTGGCAATCATTAGTGGTTAGTAAAATAAAATTTGGTAATTAAGAGGATTCGATACCGTGATTTTCTGTTTTTGTCTTACACTCCCGTGACATAGTAATTTAAACGTGTTTTTTTGCCAAACATACCAATTCATCTAATGAAGTGATAAGAATTCTTAAAACAATTTTGAATTTGTCTACTTGAATTTACTTTTCCACATTTTTGATATTATCCCCCGAATTCCTAAAAATGTCATATTAAAAAAAAGTATTTAAAAATTGTTGTATTTCAATTTTCTGGAAGTTAAAATCAAAAAATCAAAAATGTGGGAAAGTCGATTTCAAGTAGACTTGACAAAAAATTCAAATCTGATTTTAGAATTCTTATTGCTTTATTAGATCAATTGGCATGTTTGGCGAAAAACACTTCTAAAATGCTATGTCACTTGTGTATTAGACAAAAACTGAAAATCATGTTATCGAATCCCCTTAAGAATGTTAGTTAGGTACAATTTTATAGTTGACTAATAATAAAGTTCAAATTATTATGGCAATAATTGAATATATACTATAAAAAATAAAATCTTCACTAAAATGTACTGTATTATGAGTGAAGACTTTTATATTAATTAGAATTACAATGTAAATTAAAAGCAAACTATAATTTACCTTAATTTTTTATTTATATTGGAATCAATACAAAGAACTTTATTTTGTTGGATTGACAAAATAATGAACATATATAAATATCAGTTTGTATGATTCCTTTTTTAGTAATAAAATAATTTAAATTAAGAACGATCAGTTAAGAATTTGTTCATTGTCTTATGGTCCGTATGCATATTCAATTTATGTGTCACATAAAACATGTTAAACTATGTCTTATGTGACACACAAATTGACTCTGCATATGGACATTAGACATGTAGAATGTAGCAAAAATCTCCCTCTATTTCACTCAATGTTGTATTATTGAAATAAGGGATTTCACATGATGAAATATCATCATATGGTTTCATATAATATCATATATTATCTATTTTCTATAGATTTCATATAATATTGAGATAATATTATCTGTGTTTTGTCAGAAGCTTTTAATATTATTTTGATTTTTAAATTATTTATGTCTGTATGCATAGTCAATTTGTATGTCTCTTAAGACATAGTTTATCATGTCTTATGTGACACATAAATTGACTATGCATACGGGCATGAGTTCTTTAGGAATTTTCTTATAAATAAAAATATTAAAAAAAACTTCATACAAAACACAGATTTTTTTTATACTTTATAATTAATTGTTATACTAGGTCATACATTATTTTCAAAAATTTAATCATTAATCACAATGAGTGAAACTTGAATTAGAGGTTTTAACAATAGTACTTGTCATGTGTAAGTCGGAGAAAACAATGAAACTAATGTGCCATGTGTTGTTTCTGTCTAACAAATGTACAACAGCTCCAATTTTGTGTTGTTGGTTACAATATCAAAGTGAATTGACCTATTATTGAATATAGAAAAAAGATTATTGTCTATATTGTCTTGTAAGTGGTTTACTATATTTTTATTTTCAAGCGAGTTATGACTGTAAAATATTACAATTTAAAATGCTTCTAATTGTCTTAAAAATTTAAATATTGTAAAACCAATGAGACAACAGATAACCTTACCTTATGACCTTACCTTTAATTTTGATACTACATAAATTCTCTCTAATGCTAACACATAATGGGAAATGCTAAATTAAAATAATGTTATCCATGTGTTGGAAGGAGTTAACACATTTGGTTTGGGTGTATTATGTGACACAGTGGCGTAGTGAACATTTATAAACCATGATGTACAGCATATATTTCAGTATATTATATAAGTAAGAGTAGATAATAATCCTACTTTATAATATAATATATCCCCTTAATGACTTAATATAAATATAATAATTATGCGTCTGTTAATATTTTAATTTTTGCTTTATGTTATTGCTTACCATAATGTATCCAACTACACACCGCCCAAAAAAATGTTACTAAGAGTATTCGTTGCCTCTAGAGTTTTAGAGAAAGTACAACATTTTGTACTGTTGATAACATTTTAGTTAATGTAAAAACAATATTTTAAAAGCACTATCACGTATCCAAATTTTCAACAAATACGCACCGGGTGCACCCTTTACCTTTAGAACCAATCCCATTGAGGTACCTGGGTTAATGCTAGGATTAATGCTATACTTATTTATTGTAAATACTACGAACAAATGCGTAAGTTAATATTGTAAATAATTGGACTCCAATGATGATTTAATTATTAAAGTTTAAAAAAAAGCTTTTTTCCCATATGAATAAATATTTTATAAAAAAAGCAAGTGCATATTATGATGCATAATTGCAGTTTTTTACTTATGGACATATTTCATTGTTTTTTAACGCATTAAGTTCACAAACTTCTGAGCCCTGATTACATATAATATAATATAATACCTCACATATTATAAAATTTAGATATAATTAATATTTTAATAAACTAACTAAGGGACTGCTATATAAAATAAAGCCAATATTACACCCAACTTATTACATATTAATCAAATCCTACCTCACAGATCGTTACTTTCAGGTCAGAGTTGGCACAACCTTTTCTGACTTAGCAAAGATTAGTGCAGGTGTTCCACATGGGGGCATCCTTTCTCCTCTATTATACAACATATATGCTGCCGAAAAACCCACCTCTCCGAACACAACTGTTGCGGGGTTTGCCGATGACAAGGCTATTATTTCTATCCATGATAATCCTCACATAGCTTCCCTCAATCTTCAACTCCACCTCGACCTCATGGCTGATTGGTATAAAAAATGGCGTATCAAAGTTAACCAATCCAAATCGCTTCATACTACCTTCACTCTTCGTCTTCCTCCTTGTCCTATGGTATCTCTAGACAATATTCAAATCCCTTCATCTCAATCGGCTAAATATTTAGGTCTGACAATTGATCATCGACTCACATGGTCACAACATATTAAAATTAAAAGGCTTGCCTTAAATGCACGACTCCACATCCTCAAAACTCTAATTACCAAAAACAAACACACTCCGTTAAATACTAAACTCTTAATTTATAAATCCTCATTTAAGCCTATGTGGACCTATGGTCTTCAACTCTGGGACAATGCCAAAAAATCAAACACTAATAAAATTCAAACCTTCCAAAATAACATCCTTCATAAAATTACAAATTCTCCTCCTTATATTTCAAATTTAACTTTACACACCAATCTAAAAATTAAAACAGTCCATGAAGAAGCAGTAACCTTTTACAAACGTTTCCACTCAAAACTCTCTTCTCTGAGGAGGCTCAGAAGGAAATGGTGTAGAGATCTTCTCAATGAGTAATTAAGTAGCTTAATACATTAAAAACAAAAAAGCAAAAAAAAAAAAATCAATAAGGGTAGTGTAACTACTGGGTGACTCCTCCCATCACGTCTTCATGTAAATATTTTCTAATATCACATATTCTTATTGTCCCTAAAGGAACAGATTGTATATACCTTATAAAAAATTTAAAAAATTAAAAAAATTAAAAAATAAAATAAACTAACAAATAAATATTTATTAAATAGTACAAATGATATGCACCTTTATCATTAAAAGTTCTAAGAAATCTAACTATTTATTAATGAATTAAGATAAGATTGGTTATAATATATTACATTATTAATAGCAATTTTTAATCTTGTAATCTATTATTTAAAATTTTTAAATAAAACTACCTAAACACTGTATTAAGATTCTGATTCTTCTATTAATTGTCTTCAACATAAAAATTCATATGTTTATTAAAAAATACACATCAATAATATAATTTTGAATCAAATTATCATGGTATGAATCGAGCAACTTTTACATCTGCTGATTATGAATTATGCAAGCCTTACCCAATAGGCAATGATGTCACACTATTGTAAAATATAGTAATAATATATAATATCATAAAATAATAATTTTTTTCTTTCTATTTTCACCAAATAATTTTTAATTGTTTAAGAACTACAATAATTAACATTTAATAATAATTTGAAGAGAAAAATGTTTTGTGTTGTGTGCCCTTTTAATAATTATTTATATTAAGAGAATGGTGTGTTTGTTGTCTCTGTCTTACAAGCGTGCAACATGGAAAATTTTTGTTCTCTTCTTTCAATTGTATGCTGTTAGTTTTGATATTAAAGTGAATTGGCCAATTATCAAATTTTTGGATTATTACATTATCTGTGCTCATACGTTGGCTTTTATTCAATATTTTAATTTTTGATGTTTTACATTAGCCGACGCTTAAGCACAGATGATATTCTTACCTAAGAGTTTGATAATTGTACGTGTATAAGACGGAGACAACAAATGCATGGGTAGCGTCCTCTTAAATAGTATTTCACTGAAATCTAAATTATGAAATATTATTTAGATTGATTTTTTCTATCTGTTACTTTCTTTTTATTTGACATTGCACACCATAAACGCAATGAAATAAAATATATTACTTCAATTGCACTGAGAAAGCTAAAACCCATGAACAATCCTAAAAGTCCTCCTGTGTTAGCTGAAAAAAAAAATTGCGTTCTTTAGTATTTTGTATTTTATCACTTATCCAAAACTAATTCATAAATGCTTATTATTCATAAACACCAAGTTAAAACAAATTATTGACATAAAAAAACTATTGATACAATATTATGTTTTAAAATACCCATTGTTTTTTGAACATTATACAATTTAATAAACTATAATATTATTTCTGTTATAACTTAATATATTATAGTTATTACTTATTAACATAGTTGTAGACTTACATAAAAATTCCGTAAATCCAAACAACTCCCCTTTTGTAAAACCAGTAAATTGTGTTTCTTCAAAGAAAAAGTGAATTACAGCCATATTTTTTCTAAAATAATTATTAAACACACTAATAGTTACCAAGTCAGTGTAAAGGTTATATATCCAGAGTCACGGATGTGGCGCGAGTTAAGTAAAAAAACATATAGCGGCGGTACGATAGTGTATAGTGTATATTTTTTTGTCAAAACAGGAATTGCCCACACAGTGTACATTTTTGTGTTTTTTTTAATCGGACCTAACTCATTATCTATTGAATCAATTAATACCTAATAAATTGGAAAAAAATCAGAAAAATTGTGCAGATGATCCTTTTGCAAAATCATCGAAATCGTACTGTTAGAAATTAAGTCATTAAAGAAAACGTGCAAACTTTTTAATGAGAAATTATAATGAAATCTGGAATCACTGCAGCCGCATCACGCGTTGTCGTGCTGACCGGTTCCCCCACTCCATTTCGTACACGCGACGCATTTCATTATTGCTATTTCACGACTTCACGTATTTATTTATTATTTGTATTTTGTTTCATTTTGTTATCGACTATCGTGCTTCATTAAATCACCTTATACCTTAAATGTGTTATATTTTATTTAATATTTGTTAAATTGTAATCATAGGTGCAAATAGGGTGGGGCTTGGGGGGGATTACCACCCCCCCCCCCCCCCACAGATTTACTCTTATATTAAAATTGAATGTATTAATAATCAAATGTGGTTAGTTAAATTAATTTATAAATAATAACTTTTAGGATTTATTCAGTGTTTCCAAAGAATCTTTAAGATCAGAAGAAATTATGGTTATCAAAAATGTCTTAAAAGTTAATGTTGATTTGGAATTTCTGCAAAATTACTTAAACTCATTAAATACCAAACAAATATTTCCATATTATTATAAGGTATTTAATGTAGCAATAGCTTTGCCCATCAATTCCGCTACTTGCGAAAGGTCATTTTCCACCATGAGGAGATTGAAAACATGGATGAGATCAACAATACAAGATTCAGTAGTTTAGGGTTAATTAATATTGAAAAGGACATTAATATTGACACGGTATCAGTATATGAATATATCATAAAAACACGGCATCATTAAATGACTGCCAAATCCAACAGGAGAATAAATTTAATACTGTAGTTACCTATTACCTATTTTAGAATAAATATATTTGTTCATTAAGTAATATTTTTGTTTTATGTGCGGTGGGAGGGGAGGGGGTGGATTTATGTTGAAAATATCGAAGGGCTTGAGCCCTATGATTATAATTGTTACTAGTGTATTAGTGTGTTATTACTGTGTTCGTACTCCGCGGATAATATTATAATATATTGGTATTATTTAATTATAAAAATGCCAACTAAAGAGTACAAACAAGGAAAAGTACTTATTGAATAAAAGAAAAACTTACTGATAAAATAAATTCCCCAAAAAACTGTTGTATCGACAATTTTATAAAAAAATTGGTGATATCACAACAAAGTACACTTCGTCAATATAAATACTGAAATGGTGTTTCATGTATATATTTATAATATTATATGTGTAAATGTGTTATGGTAATTTCGTTATGAGTCTAGGACGTCCCCCCCCCTACATTCCTCCCACTACGATACTTTGAACGTTTCCCAAGAATTATAAAAATCTCTTGTTCTATAGTTCAACATTTTAGATTCTAAACGGAGTGATAAATGTATGGATTAAAATTTTTTTTTTGTCTGTGTACACATAAGTATTTGAAATAATACTTCGATTTTCATCTATAGTTTTTTTTTCCGGTAGGAAAGTAAATATAGTTGGTGCAATGGTGAGGTCAACATTTAAAATTCCCTGCAGTAGTTTTTAAAAGCGCCTGGAAAAAAACGTAGAGGTTTTCGACAAAGTCGATTTTGGTTTCTGTTGTAACTCTTAAACAAATTAAGTACCGTAGGGCGTAGATACCTGAAATTTAAATACCGGAAATATGTTGTTAAATGTTAATAGTTACGATGATTTCATTATTATCAATCTTAATCTCTTAAATTGGGTTATTAATTCGTAACGCGAATGATGGTAGCCGATAGTTAGGTATCTAAGGGTAAAACCCAAGAACCTATTTTCCAATCTATTATTTATCAATTTATCATGTATACACATGTAGTCTATATATGAATCGCTAAATGCAGAAGGGGGCACATGTCCAATATTTTACAAAAATCACTTTATTACATAATCGAATTTAATGTTGTTAATAAATGATTTTGTGCAGACGAGGCACATAATATCCTATTAAATAGATCCCCGTTAAAAATAATTTAAAATTTCGTTAATTGCAGAAAAGGCACATGTCCTGGACATGTGACCTTTTTGCATCAAAATTATACTTAAGTAATACTTTTGGAACTAAACTTCATGAAATCACTTTATTGTATGACATGTAATATTGTTCTATTTTTAATTTAAATTTTATACAATTGTTTATCAGTAAATAAAAATTATAATGGTGATAACTTTGCTATAACTACTTGTAAGTTATATACAAAGTTCAGGTGTTTTTTTCCACAAAGAGAACACTCCTTTTTGCCGTGTGATCGTGACTTTGCATTGATAAAAAAAACAACTGAACAGAGTGGATCGTAGACACACTCTAGAAGACTATGTAGAACTTATTTTAAAATCATCAAAAAACCCTGAAAAATGTTCAGTGTTCCTAGTTGATAAAAGTAAGATGTATGACTATCAAATGTGGTTTCCACAATTCTATGTTAAAAATACTAACGCATTACAATGTGTAAGCCGTAATAAAACATTAAAACAACGTCGTACAATTGAAAAATTTTTAATTTCTAAGTACCATTATTTTGAATGTGTATCGGAAAAATGTGAAATAATAAATTAAGGCTAGTGAATTTATTGACGGAATAATATCATACCATTTCAAATTGAGAAAGAACAATGCAATGCCCATACAGTACCAAAAAACACTAGTTTATACTTCAAGCTTACCAATTCTTAAAAGTAAAATGAAAGATTTGAACATCTAGCGAAATATATTCCAGAGCCAGCATTGCAATCATTTTGGAATTTTATATTTTCGTTACAAACTGAGACACCTCAAGCAAGGCAAAATAGAACATAATATATTTCTATGATTAAATTTCTAATTATTTATAAGATATCAAATATTTGTGACTCAATATTAGTACATAATCTACTGTATATTATTTAATCATGTCATTTAAATTTTTATGCATATTAAAGCTACTTATTTATAAGTAAACAGTTCTTTTTGAAATATAAATGGTAATTTGAAGCATAAACGGCACATGTCCACGACCTTAAAGTCCTTCAGATACCTACAGTTTAATTATATTTCTTAAAGTGATTGTAGAAACATGTATACCATGTCTTAAACTATATATTCTTCTATAACATTTGTAATTCAATTTTTTTCAGATATATTAAGTTTTTTGTGTTTTCTGGAAAATTTTAAGACTTGGACATGTGCCCTTTCTGCATTTAGCGATTCATATGTAAAAATAATGTTTGTCTGTGAGCCCAAAAGGTTTCAAGAACAAATATAGTAGGAGATTCATTTTCCACTATACGCATACATAAAATTTTATCTAAATACATAAAAATTAATATTTGTTATAATGTCCGTGTCTCTGTCGTTTAAGCATTCCTAAACAGCTGGACTGATTTTCTGAATTTTTTTGTGTATGTTGAGTGGTTTCCGGGATGATTTAGATTCACAATCGGACCAGCTAGGCCCAACCCGGAAAGGTGCTCAAACAGTGATTTTTAGATGTACGATGGATATTTTTATAGGAGAAGTAATTAGTAGAAATTAGTATTTATTATTTTGTTAGTGGCCATTGGTTAAGCTTGTATCAAATCGAATTTTCGCACATTGTCTACCAAGGTGACTGAGTTGCATTTACTGCAGCGAGTTATATCCAGAAGGAGTTGAATAATCATATTTTTTTTAAGAATTGTCATTTTTGCGGGCAACGAATGCGCTGGCTCAGCTAGTCCTTTATGAAAATAATATAACAATAATAATATCTTTATTGCAACAACTTTTCTTTACATATTTTAACAAAATATTATATATATAAAATATAAATATACGTATAAAATAACAATATTTATCCAGGGTATTTATTGTTTCACGGAGGAAAAGTCTCAGTCGAGGGGGAGAGTCCACATACCTAATCTTATTTGCCTACAACCAAGGGGATTATCGTGATTTTGTAGAGAATGAAATGGGAAATGTTGATAACAATCAAATACAGGATATTTATGAATTATTATTATACTGTTTGTCTATGGACTATGACTATTGACTAAACGAGATTATTTCACCTAATCCACTAAGGCACTAATTAAGATAGATTAAATAGACAACCCAAAAGTTGTGATGTCAACATAAAGTATATAAGTAATCATTAAACTACACACGTTACTACGTTAGTCTTGATCTTGCGCAAGACTGTAAGACTTGCTACATTCACAAAATTCATAAAAAAAAATATGGGCAAACAGTTGGGCCACTGTAATGAATGGTGTTAAATTTGAATTCAATGACATAATATTATATTGTTTAAGAAAAACGATTCTGAGCGAAGACGGTATTAGTATATTACTAAGTATATTTGATAATATAATTTATTGTAAATAAAGTAATTAAGTTGATTCGATACCGTGGTTTTCTGTTTTTGTCTAATACACGCGCGACATAGTATTTTAGACGTGTTTTTTGCCAAACATTCCAATTGATCTATTGAAGCGATAAGAATTCTGAAAACAGATTTGAATTCGTCGTCAAGTCTACTTGAAATCGACTTTCCCACATTTTTTATAATATCCCCCAAATTCCAGAAAATGTCATATTAAAAAAGAGTATTTAAACATTTTTATATTTCAATTTTTGGAGAAGCTAAAATCAAAAAATCAAAATTGTGGGAAAGTCGATTTCAAGTAGACTTGACCGCGAATTCAAATCTGTTTTCAGAATTCTCATCACTTCATTAGATCAATTGATATGTTTGGCAAAGGATCCGTTAAAAATCCTATGTTGCGCGTGTGTTAGACAAAAACAGAAAATCACGGTATGGAATCCTCTTAATATAGAACATATTTACGTGGAACCTTATTTTACATTTTTAATCCTTAGCTATAAAAGTTGAACATTCTATACATTTTCAACTACAAAATAATTATTAAATTTTGTCAAAAATGGAACTTTAAATGCTCATAAAAAAAAATTGTGCCTGTGTATTTTTAATAACTGCTATTGTAATAACATATCAGGAGCCTTGTATTAAATTTTCACGTATTTTTACCCAACAAATAAAATTTTATTGACAATCATAGAAAAAAAACTAAAAAAATTGATATTTGAAATTGTCCGTAAACAACTCAAAAAGAGTCAAATTATTTTCAAAATTTTATCGTGTATAGAAAATGCTAATAAAAACATTCAGTGAAATTTTCAAGTATCTACAGTAATTCGTTTTTTAATTACAACAAAATAAGAAAGTCGTTACATGAGATATCGAGTAAATAAATATTTTGAAAATTTTATGGTGTATAGTAAATTAGAATTTAAAGATTCAGCCAAATTTGCTTGTATTTACAGTTGTTTATTTTTGAATTACAACTAAATAACAAAATCGCTACATGATAAATCGAGTGGGATATCCAATGTTGTAAAAATATGAACTTTCGAATTTCGATCTTAACAGTTAAGAGGACGCTACACCCTCATGTTTTGTTTGCATCTTACAAATGTACAACAAGCTGTTTTGTGTGGGAAAGAATTGAGAAGGCTACCAGTCATAACTATGAAACGAGATTTTTATCACATAATAAAAAGAACTTGAAAAATTGGAGATCACTTATACGAAAAAAATAAAAACGACATTGTTCTTCTTTTTATGTGGTGAAAATCTCGTTTCTTAGTTTTGACTATTATTCTTCTCGGTTCTTTTCCACGCAAAACAGTTTTTGCTATGTTGTACATATTTTGTACGACGGAGCCAACACATGAGGGTGTAACGTCTTCTTAATAGAAATATATAATACTAATATTATGTAGTATATAAAGAGGCAACAGATAGATATGTATCCAATTAATAATTTAACCAATGACCAATCATAATATAAGCCCGATGACCATGCATAATCCGATTTTGTGGTAGTTTTGAAATCCCGGAAGAACCTACTATAAAAGACTGTGTTATGTTTTTGTTTGTATACAAAATAAATTAAGTGGATATTATGCGTATGTATTTAATAAAAAGGAAAATTAATTAAAATTATAAAGTTAAGTCTAAACGGCGTTTTGAAGTTACCAAACAATGAACAACTTCGTCATGTTTCATATTTGATTTCATATAGTGTATGTGAGGTGAGTTAGTACATTTAATCTTGATCCTGATTTAGAACTTTTAATTCGTCTTATAAATATTGAAAATTATCTTCCCAAGAGTAGCCGGGAGTATGACCAATTATTTATAAAAACTTAGAAACGCTTAGAAATAAAGAAAGAATTGCATTTAGAAAAATTTAATGTTTGATATGAAATACCTACGAATTCCCAAATGTAGCTCAAAGTAGGGATCCTCTCCTTCCCTCCGTTTCGCCAATGTAATATTTCCACAAAATTAAATAAATTGAATGCTTTATAAAATCGAATGGTATTAGTTAAATAAAACAATAAAAAGCGGTTAAGCTCTACTGTATACATTAGGTGTCTAGAGAGTCACTGTAATGTATGTGTTTAATTTGAATTCAATGATATAAAATCACTGTATACGAAAAACGATTCTAAGCGAAAACGGTCTGTCAGCCTATAATATTCCTAAATAGTAAGTACTAAGTATATATTAAAGTAATTTATTTTACTATTAAGTATTAGGTAAGCATTAGTATACTACAGTAGGTTAAATTAATTTTTGTCGAAAAAATTGAATTTGAAAATGTCATTGTGTGTATAATATATAACAATATCCCTCCTAGTCTCTTCTCTAAAAATGTCAAGTACTGACGAATACACTTTTGTTATTACAACTAAATAACTAAAATCAGTATTCTTGGGTTTCATATGTAATTTTTTCAAAATTTGAACTTAAAATAATTATTAAAAAAATTTCTCTTATATATTTTTATGATTTGTTGGTTTACAGTATAAACTACTTACGTGGAACCTTCTTTTACATTTTCAATACTTAGCTATAAAAATTCAACAATTTATAAATTTATAATGACAAAATAATTTCTACCATTTCAATTTGATAAAAATTAAAACATTTAAACTTCTAATGCTTATAAAAAAAATCTTAACAAATCATATTAGATTCTGGGCGGAGCGAGGAATGTTTTACAATGATGTTTATTTCTTTTTCTTTTTAACACTTTTCTTAAGTTTGGTTTCACGTCTGTCTGTGATCAAATCTTGCGCGCTCGATTTGAGGCACTTTTTGAAGATGAAAAATTCTGAAAATTGGTATAGACCTTGGTCTTGGATGACAATACAATAATCCGTTGTCATTTTGGGACATGGACCAAAAAAAAAAAAAAGGATTGTCCCCACGACGTCGCCGTAATATCTATCGCAGATATTGAACTTTCTCTCTTCCCCCAAAAAAAAAAAGAAATTTATTAATTATTTTTGTTTCACAAACATATTTCTTAAACGTTTAATAAAAATATTTACTTTCAACTAAAAAGTAGAAAATAAAAAATAAAAAAAAAAATTTTAAAAACACACTTTTCCATAAAAACATTTAAAAAAAAATTTTAAAAATTGCACTAAAAAGACAAAAATAATTCTCTGTACTTAAAAATAATGAAAAATTTATTCATGAAAAATTTAAAAGTGTGTGGTGCATCATACAAAACATTAAAAGCCGAGCATACACTTCTTTGTTCAATCCTGTTTATAAGATAGTGACTGGCAGTATATGTCAAGTATAAGAGCAAAATAATGAAAAATTTACTGATGAAAAATTTAAAAGCCAAGGAAAGTCTCACATACACTTCTTTGTTCAATCATGTTTATAAGATAGTGACTGGGAATATATGTCAAGTGTATGAGCACCACACACTTTTAAATTTTTCATCAATAAATTTTTCATTATTTTTAAGTACAGAGAATTATTTATTCTGTAAACACTTTTTCACCCTCTAAACTTGCTCAAAAGTATCAAGTATAGCATCTTTTCTGAAAGGTAATGTTCTTGAGCTGGTACTTTAGACAGGTCATTTTTCGATTTTCAAAACGCTTCTCGAAATAAAAGCGGTTAAAGGAGAAAAAACGTACGATTTAGCGATTGTATAATATTAAATAATTACGGATGACGTTTTCTACCAGAAATATTGCTTCAAATGAAAAATGACGAGAGATATTTTTTGTTGTATTTTGGATTTTGTTATTTAGCCATTTTTGAGCTATTTATAGACATTTTAATTTGGGGAGTTTTTTTGTTGTAGTCCGGTTAAAAACATTCGTAAAAACTGGAAATTGGGTTGTTTACTTATATTAGCCTTACCTAGACAATTTTCAAAACATTTGAGCGGCTTATGAGCTTTTTCTTTTATTTTATATTTTTTTTCATTTTTATGATATTTCCTAATTATAAATTATAATTATAATTATATAAATTATCTATTTATATAAATCGTTCTTAAGCTGTTCTTAAAACGCTTTGTTTATCACCATAGAAACGAATAAAATTAAATAAAAAAGATTCCCCGCCCGCTCAGAATCGTTCTTTATCGAATGCAATCATTGCATTCAAATCGAATACAGTAAAATTACACTATCCTGTCAGAGGCCCAATGGACGATGGACAAACATCCACCACCGAAATGCACTGGCCTACTTTTTTATTATTTTTACGCTGATATTGTATAACAATGTGTGAGGAGCCTTGTATTTAAATCTCAAGCATTTTAAACCAATATTCACCAATAAAATTCACGTTTTCCATAATTTTTTTATTTTTTCCAGCACTTTCAAAAATTACTGGGAATTTTAAATTTTGACCTCCCGAATAGATTCACTTTACCTACCAAAAAAATACTGAAGTTGAAAATTGAAAAATTATTTTGACCACTTATCGTGTGACATAAATAATAAAAAAAATTAAATGCATCATTGTTAAATCAATACATTCATCGCTCCACTTAGTATCTAAAATTAGATTAGATATTAGGTACTCACTTAAAATAAGTGGAAGTTCTTCCAGCTAAAAATGTTTGCTTGATTTTATAACTATTGGCCAAAGGTGATGATGAATGTACTTTATTATATCCAATCCAATGGCATCCTGGTAGACAAGTGCAATTTGGCAAATATGTCCCATTCAATAATTGACTCATATTCATTAATGGTGAACTATATCGTAGTTCTATCGCCACTTAAAAATGAATAAAGTTTATTAATTAGTTGGATATATGTATAAATCGTACATAAAATTATAACCATCATTTTTTTATAATCAAGGCAGCGAATGTAATGTTTTAAAAGTCATTGAACATTTTATTTAATGTATATTGATATTATCAATTTAATAAATAAAAAAGTGGGAAATTAGGTAACTGACCTGTTGTTTAGTATGTGTTTGTTCTAGTGTACCTTGTCATTGAGTAAGTCGCTATAATGTATGTGATAATTATTGTTTAGTTTATACCGTAGTAAATATTATACCGTTTATAGAAAATGCTTATATAAACATTTATGACAATTTCAACTATCTACCGTTATTTATTTTGACATAAAAATTCCCGTTTTGTTTTTATAATTTTTTGTTTTACCAGGTTATTTTGAAAAATGAAGACTGGAATTTTTTACTTTTAACCCCTCCCCCCATGTATTAATAAGATCCAATTTGTTATCAGAAACCACCCCCAAAGTTTAAGCCTTAGCATTTTTACTAATCCAAGAGGTAAAAACAGACAGAAAAACCCACGTCAGTGTACCTATAATCAATACATTAGTCGCTAAGCTCAAAATTTAAAAGTTTAAAATAGGTAGACAATTAAATTATACTATTCTACTTTTTGATTAAAACTTACATTTAGCTTTATTCGAACATTCTTCATCTTTTTTACCACAAATTCTCGAGAAAGTGTCTTCTAAAAATATAATACATAATAATATTATAATATCAATATTCAATACAACTAAAAACATATAGCAACCAAAACCATAGTAAAATTTTCCAAAAAATCTTCAGATTAAGTCATGAAGTCCAACGTGAGTTATGGTTAATTATACTTTTGGTGATAACTTCGCATAAATCGCATAAGCATTAATTTGATACAAAAACATCGTTTTTTTTTTATAATAACGATAGCAAACAATTGTTGCATTTATAATTACATGGAATCGTATATGTATAACATGTATGACTTTTGCGGAATCGTGTATGCATATCAATGGCTATTAAAATCTACACGATTTCGAAAACAAATTATAAATTTAATAGTATCGTACTTGGCATATAATACATGACGCATTGACAAAACGTTAATGTAAAATTAGCTTCACATTCTAGTATGCAGTTCCGTTGAGTATAAGTTCTATAGAATCTCAATTGTTTTTCCGCTGAATACACACATTGACGTTTTTCTTTTTCTATCTCAGCTAATGTTGGTGTAGCCATCCCTACGGTAGGGTGGATTTCTAATGATGTTTCTCTTCCTGGAGATACTAAACTACCAAATGATGATATTTTTGGAGTTTCTACAGGACTGTGTAACATCACCTGGAATATAATTTATGATTTATAACGTCTGATGGCATAATAAAATATTATATTTAGACTCCGGATTTTCATGATTTTATATAATAATTTATTATCTTCATGTTTAGTGTATGTAGTTTGATGGTAGAAAAAAATAGAGATGATTCATTAAAAACAGAGTTTACAAGAAAAATATATTTTTTAGCATATTTTCATAACTTCATCAATATTGTGCAAATTACGTGAGAAAAATAATTATTTATTTTGTTTTTAAGTTGGTTACATTAATGTGCATATAATGATTAATTTAAATTTAAAAAAAATTGAATTTGCATATTAGAGCAATATTTTATTGTACATAATGTTGGCATAATAAAAACAATTTTTTAGGTTTTTTTAACATATTACTATAACATTTCTACTTTTCTTACATACGAATATGAATTCGTACCAATCTTGTAAAGTATTTGAGCTATAATGGTATTAAAATTGTATGTATAGTAGGTGTAATGTATTTAGAACACTTCTTGAATCTTTTTTAAATAAATTATTTCAAAATAGGTATATATTTGAAATATTATTTCATGCGTATTATTTATATTTTATAATCAAATTCTTTTATTTGAATACTTTATTGTCTTCAGATTATCAATTTTTTTTTCTATTTAGAAAATATTATTAAAATGCTGTAATTTTATACTTGATATAGCTTATAAGTTAAGTTATATTGTAACGTGAATTGAAAACTATAAACTATTCTTATTATTATCTTCTATCGTATACGGTTTTGAACTATTGGAGTTTAGTGTACGTTACACGTGTGTATTTTGGGAAACACGGATATACACTGTATGTAATACATATATAATATAGGTACATAAGGGAGGAATATAAAAATCAATGAATGAAAATATAATATATAGACACACACAATTCTACTTATAATACTAGTAGGTACATTCTATGGTATTTAACATTTATACAATTTTTTGTTCGGTACCTATCTGCAAGGCTGGGTAAGTTAACTAATTTTAGATTCTGAGCGGAGCGAAAGAATGTATTAGTTTTATAATGTGTTTTTTTTTTCTGTCTGTCAGCAACATTTAAGATAGTAGGCATACTTCGATTTTTAAGATCAGCATCTTTTCTGATTTAAAAGTGAACCTAGTAGCTAGTTGGTACTTTTGGGAGGTCAAAATTGAAAATTCCATGTAGTTTTAAAAAGCGTCGGGAAAAACAAAACAAAAGTGAAAGAAAAGTGATAATTTTTACGCAAAACCAATATTTGATAAATTGACTAAATCTATTTTATTTTTTTTGGTGTAACTCAAAAATTAATAACTTTAGACCATTGAAGTTTTCACCAAATATTTATATTAGCATTTCACATAAATTGTAACGTTTTCATAATATTTTGACTCTTTTTGGGCTAGTTAAAGCCTTGAGACATTTTTAGAAATTTGTAATTTGTTTTAAACTATTCTCGATAAAAACTTTTTTACTTATTAAAAAGTTTGAAAATTTAATAAAAGATTCCTTATAAGTTTCATAAATGTGAGTTCAAAAAAATTAGAAATACATATGCATTTGAAGTTAAAATTAATTTAACAAAATATCGAAAAATTTTCAGTTAGAAATTCATAAATGGCTTACTTTTTAAAAAGTTTACCAAAAATCAACATACATTTTTACGATATTGGATTTTCATAGGTAAATTAAAGAATTTTCATCAATCATTATTTGATAAATTGTTGTAACATAAAATCGAATGAACCTATACTTGACCTTTACTAAATGTTAAATTAGTTTATACATGGTAATATTTGCAAACAATGTTGAAACTTTTTCCGCTACAGATAGCCATGAGAAATTTTTTGAATGTTGTAAATTATTATTTAGTTAGAAATTCATAAACATTTTTCTTTTCATACCTAAGATTAAAAATTTTAATATAAGATTTTGCATAAGTTTTCCTATCTATAACAAACAAAAATAAGTGTACTTAAACGGAACTTAATTTTTTTATGAGCTTTTGAACATAATTTTTACTACATTTGATATTCTGCGGTAAATTATTGATCGATTTTTTATATTTGATTGTATTTTTAAAACAAATAACCGTAGACTCATTAAAGGTTTACCATACCATATTTATATCAGCATTGTCCATACACGGTAAAATTTTCAAACTGTTTCAACGCTTTTTGACCTATTTAAAACCATGATATTATTAGATATTATTTATAGATATTTATAGATACTATATATCTATGTATTGAAAATTTAAAACAAGGGTCCACGTAAATAGGTTATACCTATATAAATTACTTTATTCACAATAATATCATCATATATAGGTACTTACTACTTATACTCTATTCAGGATAAGTTTGAACCGCTCGCTCGACCAAAACACGTTTTTTCCGCGCATTCTCACCACAATCGGTGAGAGCGTTAGCACAGGCGCCCGACGATCGACGACGGCCGGCGATAACTGTCGGCCAATCACAGAACGCATAACCATCACATATTGGGTGTCAGGCACTGTTCGGCGGCTCAGTTTGCATGCGCGACGCGGTTCAAACTTATCCTGAATAGAGTATAGTACTAAAGTAATATCAATATATCATAGGCTTCGTTCAAAATCATTTTTCTTTTATTATTTCATTGAATTCAAATTTAACACCATCCTTTACAGTGACCCACTTGTAACCAACTGTATAAGCAGAGCTACACCCACTTGCCCACCTTTTTTTAAAATTTTTGTCTGTCGTCACCTTTTAGAACAGTAAAATTAATGCTTAGATTTTCTTCAACAGTTTATTTACTGATAGAAAAGTGAAACTAATTGGTACTTTCCGAGTCGAAAGTAAAATATTCCTAATAGTTTTCGAAAGCGCAGGGAGAAAAAAATTAAGGTATAGAATGGAAATTTTTACGTAAAATTGGTTTTCGACAAAATCGATTTTGGTTTTCGGTGTAACTCTAAAACAAATGACCTACATGAAACTTTCACGGCTTGTTTATATTACGTAGTATTTTCTGTACACAGTAAAATTTTCAAAAAATATTTATTTGTTTTAAACGGTTTATAAACATTTTAAGTATCCAATTTTTTTCTTTTTTTTTTTCTACAAATGTCAATAAAATTGTATTTGTTGGATAAAAAAGCTTGACAATTTCAGGCTCTTAATATATTATTATTGTGACATTTGAAAAATATTAAAAATCCCGTCATGATTTTTTTTTTTAAGCATTTAAAATTCAAATCTTGACAAAACACATAAAAATCACAAAAATGTGCAAATTATTAATTATTAAATAATTCCTTAAAAAAACTAGTTAAAAGGTTATCTAAAAAAAAAAATGTCTATAATAAAGTCATATGTTTATTTTACCAATTCCTATACTTTGGCTTGTTTTGAGCTGTTTACGGACAATTTAAAATTTCAATTTTTTTAGTTTTTTTTCTATAAATAAGTAACCAAAAAGTCTCGAAAAATATAAAAACAGTTTTTTTTTATCGTTATTTAATGTTCAAACTTGGAGGAAATTGTATATTAAATAACCAAGAATAACGATTTTAGTTATTTTGTTGTTATTTTATAATATTAATTCAACTTACCGGCTTCCATATTAATAATAAGTATAATAACATTATAAATAATATAAAATATAAAATATCCACACTGACAAACCGTAACCGCTCAGTATCGTTTTTCGTTTAAAATTATATTATATCATTGAATTCAAATTTAATACCATCCATTATACAGTGACCCACTTGTAATCTACTGTACAACAGAGTGACATCCACTAACCTGCTTTTTTTTATTTTATACTTTTATTTGTACCTACCTGTATAAAAAAATAGTAATAACATTTTTTTCTAACCAAAGTTTAATTGGAAAAATAAATAATACCTATTGGGTAAATTTTTCTAAATATTAACACAAATAAAAAAAAAAAATTAGAGTGAATTTCTATTTCATCCTGAAAAGTAGCCCGTGTTTTTATGGTTTTTTTTCAAAATTAATGAGTTGGTTTAATACAGAAAAGCAGGCCGGGGTTTTTCGTGTTTTTTAAACCTTGATTTATATACAATTTAAAAGTATTGTTTTACAAGATTGATCCGGAGTCCGGACCCTATACATTTATAATATTACTTTGAATCCATAGCTGACTTCTGATGAACAATAATATTCCTCTATTTCAGCATCCAAAACAAGAGTTAATCCTAAATGATTACCGGCGCCCCAGGGCCTCCAGGGTGTATATTCAGCAGGCGTATTCGGCGGGTATCCATTTTCAGGAGTCCAATTTGCAGACGGATTTGGAAAGGTAACATTTAAATCTGATAAATCTTTTGGGTTCCGAAATATGTAATCTGGTTTTACTTTATTGAATGAACAACATATACCTTCGTCTGTTAACGATGGGTTGAATAGTTCTGAACAAACTTTAGGGTTGTTGGCCCATAGGCATGATACGATCATATCATGACAAGGTTGAGATACTCTAATCATAAATTTTTTCAATGAATCCCAATCGCCTGTGTAATTGTCAATCGACGAATCCATTGATAATGGATCTTCGTCACAGAAATCACTTAAAAGACGTCGGTCAATATTGCTTTCGAGTTTTGAGGATCTGTGCGTGAATAATTGTAAAACATTATTTATATATTTTACGAAATTCATAGTAAGTAGCTAGTAAATTAGGTATACATTACGTTTGTAAAATATTTCGGGCAACAGATTTTCTTGCGTTGTTCATGTTGCATATGGTAATGGCGGGAAATGGTATGCTTGTAAGCTGGGTTGCTTTTGGCGATAAACTTATAATTACAGGCATGTCTTGCCATTTATGAACCAAATTGGCAATAAAATAAATTGCTGTTATAACTGCTAAACCAAAAGATATTATCCAAAAACACCTTTAAACGCCATAAGAAATAATATTCAATATACTGTATTCATTGATAATAGTTTATTTTGTTATTTTTGTTTACCTTTCACTTGCACTTAGTTCATTATTGCCGGCATATCTAAGTCCATGTAAAGTCGTATTCTGTGAGTAATCGTTCAACATTTGTCTCCATTTAGTACCGATTTTTTGGTTTTTAGATTTTGGTTTTATGTGAACTTTAGAACTGTTATTTATAAACCATTTTGATTTATTCTTAATAACAAAATTGTTGCGAAGATTTCTATTTAGGGGATATTTGTAAGGTTCAAAGTCTTTAGTGTACATGTTTTAAAAATCCGTAAAAACTGTATAAGAACTTCAACTAGCAATATTATTCAACACACTTCTAGCACTTACTAATATTGAAGTTGTATTATAATTTAGGTATATCATGTAGTTTTTTGTTATTTTTAAATGTTAAACATTGAAACATTACATGACATGTGATTCACTCAATGTATAGATTACTTTTAACGTCATGTTTAATATTTAATATAAAAAATTAGGTATAGTAAGATATAGGTAGGTGAAATAAATCCCTAATATTTAATGTATTACTATGTTATAGGTAAACATGAATGAATCAAACAATATCAAAAAAATAGAAAATGAAGGAATATCAGAAATTTACAAGTAAGAAAAAATAATGCATATCAATAATTAATGAAAAATATAGATTTTTTTTACTTTCTACATAGTAGTTAACCACAATATTGTGATATAATGAATACATTTTTACATTTTAATTTTATTAATGGATATTTTTTATGCAGAATGATGTATGATTAATTTTGAATTAATATATTGAGATATGGTGTATACTGTGTATATATATTTAGCATATTGTATATTTTTATTTTGTAGAATATTTGAAGAAATATATTTGAAAGCACCTCCTCTTTTAAAGGATCTATCAAACAGTACTGTAGATATTGATTATACAGAATCTATACATAAGCAAATTGATTTTAAGAAAAGTATATAATTTTTTTCTGAAAGTGTTTGTTATTTATGTTATCAATACCTAATTATTTTATTCTATTTTAAGTTGATACAAAATTTAAAAATGGAGAGTACTGCTCCATTACTGATGCAATAAAAGATATAAGGGAAGTATTCTTGAACTGCTATTCATTTTATGGTGCTAGAAGTGATCATACTAAAAAATCATTAGAACTTGAAGAACTATTAGAAGAAAAAATCAGCCACCTTGATAAGTAATAATTATTCATTTATTTTTTATTGCATTCCTATTTCCTATAAATAAAATTATTTATTTTTAGTAATTATAAAGTAATGGTTGATGTTAATCTTACATTCAATTTACTAAACATGGAAGGAAAACCAAGTTCTAAATTGAGATATCCAAAAGGTATATTGTTAATATATTTTAATTATTAATTACATTTCACATTACCTCATTATAATTATTAAATATATTTTGGTTGTTATCATTCATTGTTATTTATATTTAGATTGTTATGATTCAGTATTATTACGAAGTGTTGCACATTGTCGCCCTGAACGATTAAAAAAGTATCATAAAATATTATCTACTACTCTTACTACTGATGAAGATAATGCACATATTTTAGAAAAAATATTAAGTTGGGAAAATGAAGTTTATTTTAATGATGTATTTCATCGATATATCAGTTCAATGTGGGAGGTTAATATACAATTATTATCATGTATTTTATGTTAAGACTGTTAAGTCTAAATTAATTCTTAATATTTCAGCTACCAGAAATAGGTAATTTTGTGGCTATCTTATTTAAAAAACTTGATTTTGATATTATTAACCAAGGCGAAATTGAAAGAATGTTTTTAATGCCTAAAGAATCTACAACTATGGGTAAAATCATGACTACTCTTTTGATGCCAGTAAAAAAAACAAAATTTATTGGTCAAGTCATGCCATATAAGGTTTGGTCTGAAAAACTTTCAAAAAAAGTATCAGATTGGTGTAAAGTATACCACGCTAAAAAACAAAATAAAGTTATTGTGAGTAATGTTTTTACTTTTAAACAAATTTCTTTTTAATATTTATGTGGAATAAGAAATAACTAATAAAAAAAATTTAATGTTTCAGGTAATGAATTCACTGGGCATTCATCCAGATTTTTGGGCTGTTGTGAATGAAAAGAATCCTTTAATTGAAAAAGACTACAGTGAACTCTCATATTTCAGGAAAGTTTGGCTTGTAAAAGCACTTTGTGATTATGTTACTGTGAGTTTAATAACTTATTAATGTATTAATAATCAGAATCCCTAAAATGTTAAAATTATTGTTATTTATGTATATGGATTTCTATTTTATATATATTTGTTTTAGATTAAATTTAAAACTATAAATGATATTGTAACCAATTGTAATGAAAGACAATGTACAATATGGAAGAATGATTTGGAAACTGAGGAATATTTCTTTTTTGATTCAATGCCAGATTTAAGGATATATTATTACAACATTCCATATGATGAAGTAATTAATGGTTAAGAGGACGTCACACCCGCATGTGTTGTCTCCGTCTTACACACATAGGACATAGACAAAACGTGTTTGCGCAGTCTGAGTAGAACTCGCTCAATTTTGGTTCTAGAGTATTAATACGTATTATAAAATTGAATAGTGACAATATTTATGAAAGCAAGTTGTTGCGTTTTTTCCTTTATACCCAATTAACATTAATTATATCATTTAGAAATAACAAAAATTTCTACATTTTTTAAATACTTTTAACTTTTCAAAATAACAATTTTTTTAAAAAACGCAACGACTTGCCCTAAGAAATATTGTCACAATTTAATTTTATAACAGGTATTTTTACTCTAGAACCAAAATTCATTGAGTTCTACTCAGACTGCTCAAACACGTTTAATCTATGTCGTTTTATACCTATATATTTGAATATAATAATTATTTTTTTATTTTTATTTTTTTAAGCCAAATCTTGAATTTCTTGAATCAGTAAAAACTGATACAGAAGAAATAAAAGTTGAAGATAATCTACCTATGAATGGTATGTATATTTCTTCAAACCTCTTT
The DNA here is from genome assembly GCF_019925205.1 of Metopolophium dirhodum. Classification (NCBI taxonomy): domain Eukaryota; kingdom Metazoa; phylum Arthropoda; class Insecta; order Hemiptera; family Aphididae; genus Metopolophium; species Metopolophium dirhodum. The sequence goes on along the minus strand of NC_083565.1, from coordinate 16,288,309 downwards.
ATTAATAGTTTATATTTTATACAATATATACTAAATTTGTATAGGTGTTTCTGGGGGTTTTCGTTTGTTACAAAAAGATAAACATTTTAAGCTAATTGCTGATTCGGTAGAAGGTCTTCGGACTTTTCTTTATGAATTGGATATGGAAGGAACATCAGTTCCAGAAAACTTGATAAGCGCTCTAGAAAATTTTATTGAGAAAATTGAACCAGAAGAATATAATTTCATTGTCTTAAACAATGATTCTAAAATAAAATTATTTAAAGACTGTGAATCATATCCAGATAGAATTCAGAAGGATGAAGATAATACGTCACTTTGGGAAGAGAAAGATTCAAAGTCAGTAGCTCAAGGTAATATATATTTTAGATATTCAACTTAAATTATTTTGTGGTAGAATAGTGAATCTAATTGGTACAATCAATTTGGGGGGGGGGGGTTGAACCCCTACCCCCCATATACATCACTGGTTAGGATAAGAAATGGTTTTTGATACTAAGGTACAGGGTTTGAAACCGAAAACATTTTTCCGATTTCTATTTTGGTTTCGGATATTGGTATTCATTTTTTCCGATTTCGTTTTTGATTTTGAGTATTGGTATTTGTATTTTACGATTTCAATTTCAGTTTGATTTCCAGTATTGGTTTTTGATGGTTATAACCGGTATTCAAAGTCGATACCTATCTAATATCGGTTTCAAGCCTTGCTTAGGTACATAAATAAAAAAGTAAAAATATTACAAGAAATTTATTTTTGTAAAGTTTGTGAATGTAGTTCGTAAGAGCTTTGCAAAATAATAATTGTTCTTGGCCTTTGGAAGTGTTGAATCTGTTTAGTTTTGTGATTATAAAATCAGAAATATATTCATTGCATATTTGCATTTTTGGCCCAAAATCATAAATGAGCGTTTTTTACAAAAACACCACCGAGTGTGTGAAAAAATTGTCTCATTTAATATTGTGTTTTATAGGAACCTAACCTCGCAGTTAAACTAGGACTTACTGTAAATTGTAATTTAAAAAGTATTTATCATTAGGACTTTTTGCCTTTATGTATATTATTATTTTCTATACACAGTGACAAGTGACATTTAGACTAATTTTAAGTTATTTCATTATACCATAAAACTATTCACATTATATTTACGGTACATGGTATTGACTTATAGATTAATAATAATGATAATTATTATTTTATAAAGAATATTCAATGTTTTTGGTAAAAATCAGTTCAACCTACTATGTGACATAGTAATAAAAATAATATTATATAATATATGGATATAAAATATCCATAAAAAGGCTGCACCATCTCCGATTGAAATTGTTTTTCTCATATAAAATATATAATTATTTGTTATTGAATTAAAATTTAACACACCCATTACAGTTACTTACTCAATGATAAGGTATGCTTAAACCTACTCTACAGCGAGTTCTTCCATTTTATACTTTATACTCATAATAATTGTACTATTCTACGATTTATTTATTCAATCTTATGTTATGTATATTTTTTAAATTTTAGCTCAAAATGAAGAAATAATTCTTGAGAAACGTCAAAGAAAATTAATCGTACAGCCCGATTTTGATACAGTTGAATATGGTGAATCTGATGAATATGTTAAGGATAATGATGAATCCATATCTGATTTTACTGATTCCGAAGATGAATGGGGTGCTATGAATCAGCCTAAAAATAAAGTCAAACAACCACTGCAGACCTCTTCTAAACTTCTTGAACTAGAAAAGCGATTATCGGAAGAAGGGAAAATACTAAAATACGATACTAATAACCTATTAGATACTAATCAGAATGATGAATATAATGGACATACTAAAACATTGGTTTGTTCAAAAAATAAAGATGATATTTCACTTTTGGAAATGAAAGATTCAATGCCAATAGCTCAAGGTAATACATATTTTTACTCAATTATAATTATTAATTTAAAATTATAAATTATAAAGTATTATTGTATTTAAATACTATAAGTCTAAGCATTCAACATAATTTTCTGTTTAAACTATTGATGTGTTAAAAAATAATAGTTATGTTGGACAAATTAATATGACTGTCCAATTTCGCTTACATACTATATCAGTGGTTCCTAACTCAACACTAGGCACGGACCACTTTTATATATTTTTCATCGTCACGGACCACGACCTGATTTCTATCCCCTCCCCCTCTTTATATCCCTTATTTTTTTTATTCTTTTATAGTTTATAGTTTATAGGTACAAAATAAAATCAGAAATACAGTTTATGTTGTGGAAAAATATTTTAACTTATTTATTTAAACATTTACTTTAATGAAAAAAGGTAATACAAATTCAAATGTTAAATTTAAATTTCTTCATTCACGGACAACTTGAGATGAGTCCACAGGCCATCAGTTGGGAACCACTGTACATAGATAAGCTAATTTCTACCAGGTTCAAACTATTAAATTACATTATTGGTTTAAGAAACAAGTCGAGTCTACTATTAAAATGGACTTGGCCTAAATTGCTTTGCACCCTCAACAGGTGATAAATATTTTTAAAATTAAAATTTATTAGAGGTAATATTGTAGGTAATATTAATTGTTTGTTATTTGTATTGTACTTTAAATCATAAATCATAGATACAATTTAGAGTAAAAATGTGATAGATAGATGGATCATTTTTACTTAAGTACACAATAATTTAAGGAATAATTTATTGTTTAAGTAGGTAACTCCTACTTTAAACTAGGGTTTAAATTCCCTAAAAACTATTCAAAAATGACCAAAAAATTGTTTTAATAATTATCGAGCAAACAAAAATACAAACGTAATGAAATAAACAAATTATGATGTATCACCAACTGACCAATTACTTGTTACTGGTCTAAGTCCCAGAGGCATATAACAGCCTTAAATGGTAGATATATAAGATAGATAAAGACATTATCAACGTTATTGATTTTGTTTTTTAGTGTAACTCTAAATTAAATAACTGTAGATAGATGACATTTTTCACTGAATGTTTATATTAGCAATTCCTATGTATCATACTACATTTTTATAAGCTTTAAAAATTGAATACAAAATTCCCCTTAAGTTTCTTACACGTATCAAAAAATAAGTTTATTAGAAGGTCAAATTATTTTTTTTACGAGTGTTTGAAGTTAAACATTGAATATTCAATCATAAATTAACAAATTCTCATAAAACGATTTTCTCATATTGTCGTTATCCAAAAACTAATAACTGTAAAAACTAATATTATAGGCTGACAGACCATTTACGCTCAGAATCGTTTTTCGTATACAATGATTTTATATCATTGAATTCAACTATTTAAATTTAACACATACATTACAGTAACTTTCTTGACACCTAATGTACAGCAGAGCATTATCCACTCTCCCGCTTTTTTTTTATTGAGATTAAAATGTGATATAACTGTTCAATGATAATATGTGGACCATTTCTTCCTTTTAGTTTATTCATAAATAATGTGCCCTTCTGAATACGAGAAAGAATAACAATAACAGTTAAATTATCTAATTTTATATGTTTTAAGGGGACTGCAGTTATCTCTATTTTAAAGAGAAAAATATAAGCTAGCTACAGTATTTTGGTGACTAATCAGTAACATAATATTCATGTATGTTTTTTCAGATAATTTTATCTTTACACGGTTGAATAGACGGTTTATTGTTAAATGGTGCTCATGGTGATATATTTCTGTACCTACTAGCACATTTTAAAGAATAGTATGGTCACTTTTTTTCTAACGACCCAGTGAATATTCTCAACAATAAAAGATATTATCTCCTGACAAAAATGTAGGACTTTGGTCAGCGGGTTTTGATTTGTTAACAAGTTAACATTTTTTAAAACATTATTTAACCTAAAGAAATTTAAATAAACGTAAAAATGATATTTAATATTTTAACTTTTGATAGGATTAATTTTTTTTTTTTAATAAATTATACATGTTATTAATTTTAATGAGTTTTTAATATTGTGTGATATTTATTTTATAGTTTGATATGTTGCTTTAGATGCATTTTATATTCTAGTTGTATCAATGTCCAATAATTATTAGCTTTAAATCTTTAAATATTTATAGGATTATTCATATTATACCAAATATTTATTAAAATAAGCAATATTTTTTATACATTATACTCACAATACTTTTTTTTTCTACAAACTATTTAAGCTAATATTATTATTATTTTTTTTTATTTAGTTCAGAATACAAAAATCATTTCGCATAAACGCACAAGAAAATTAGTTGTAAGGCAAGATTTTGAAACTGATAAGTATTATGAATCTGAAGAATATCTCAGTGAAAATGATCTTAAATCCATATCTGATTTTACTGATTCCGAAGACGAATGGGGTGCTATGAATCAGCCTAAAAATAAAGTCAGACAACCACTACGAACCCCTTCTAAACTTGTTGAATTAGAAAATCAATTAAGGGAAAAAGATAAAATTTCAGAACACAATACAAATAAAGTGTTTAGTACTAATGACAAAGATAAATCTATCAAATCAGTTAAATTACTAAAAACTCAAAATGAAGTAATATTTAATAATACTGAAACATTTGTTAATGGTCATAACAAAAGATTAGTTGATACTAATAATATAAATAATGTTCGTAGTTGTGAAGAAGTTGTATTAATTGATAGTGATAAAGAAGAAAGTGAAAAACCACCTGTTGAAATTATAAATCTAGATGAAGATATGCAAAACGATATTGAAATTCTTAATGATAATTTTGAAACATCAATCTCTACACAAGTACAAACTGAAAATAATATAAGAAAAACCAATGAACAAGATAATTATAAACAAATAGAATCTGCTGTTATTTCAATAGAAGATGATGATCAAATTATTATTAGTGATGATGAAGATGATATTCAATTTATTTCTATGACTGTAAAACCCAAGAGTACACCTTCAAATATTAATAAACCTTGTAGCTTAAAAACTAATTTAAATAAATCATACAATTCTGTTTCTGCAAACAGGCAAATAACACCTACCAATCATATCAAACATCAAGCAACATCTTCTATCATACAAAAACTTTCACAAAACGTTACTATTATGCCAGCAAATGTTCATGTACCAAAAGGTATTGAGGTTACTATGGTTAAAACACCGCAGAAGAGGATAGACTCCCATTTTAATTCAATCAAAAGGAGATCAACCATGGCAAATGGCCACCTACCAAATAATCCTTCGACAATTAATGTAAAATGTGAAGTTATTTCAAAGCCAAATTTAAATGGAGAAGTTAAGTTTTATATTAGATTACCCAATGGAAAAGAACATCCGGGTCCTAATGAGCTTATCAATCAATACCTAAAACAACACAATAACCAATTACCTGATTATTGGTTAGTACCTTTACCAGTAGAAGTTGCCAAACAATATGGTATTAACTAAAATAAATAAACTATCTTTATCTGATAAAAAAATAAATTCCTTATTCTTATGATCTCCATGTATTTTTTTTTAAGAATTTTTAGCAGTAAAATTAAAAATGTTGACATTTTTTTTATGATTTTATTAATCTTATTTTTACATTGTTAATATTGTTTATAATGTAAGTTGAATAATATATTTTGATACAAAAAGTAACTGATTAAACTTAATAATTATGTATGAATGTTAGTGTTGTTTCTTGCAAGTAATGAATCTTTTTTTTATTACTATGTTTAATTTCTATCTAATTGTATTATATTATAAGTATGTATGTACTACAATGTTGACTTATAAGTTATTATATGTTAATATGTAACTATTATATAAAACATAATAATTATTATTATAATATATCGATGATTTGTTAAAAATTAATTTAACGTACCTACTGTATTATTATTTAAATGATAAATTACTAATAGTTATACAAAAAAATTATAAAATATCCTAAGAAATAGTGTGTCTCCACTTAGAAACTTTGTTTTTTTAGGTAATAATTATCCAAACACAGGTATGATGAATTTTTATTAACGTAGTACAATATTACAATGTTATAATATATGGTGTAAAAGAGTGGTGTTACGACTCTTTAAACTGTGAGTGGCGTTACGACCTGACTCCGAATGTCCCTAACCGTCTGAAGGGCTCTTGACCTGGGATTCTAAATATATATGATTGTGTCCTTTGGAGTGGGTGGTTGTAGTAGTGACTAAGCTCGGTCATGAGACAGAGTTCGGGTCTCGTATTTGGTATGCTGGTCGACTCGTATCCTTCGTATGGGTGTTGGCTTTCCAGGAAAGATACGTGTGACGACACTTTCAATAATTATTGGTTATTGCCTTATTATTGGTGGTTATAGCTTATTATAATTTATAGGTTATATAACATCATGGAATTCAACCAATAGTTCACACATAAATTTTAATTACAGGTAACAAAAATTGATTAATTTTTTTTTATATCTAATCATTGAGTAGGAGGTACCTACATACCTTACAATAATATATTATACTCAGTGGCGGCTATCCTCAATTAAAAATGAAATATTATGTATTTCTGAGGAAAACTGTGAGGACCAACCCACCTACAAAAACCATTAATTAGAAAATAAAAATTACCAATATTCAATCCGTGGGTCACATATTTTTGTTAATTTTTGAGAAATATCAAAATATAATTTATCTAATAATTTTTTTTTTGATACAAATTTTTATTTTTACAAAATGAATAATACTTCTAATTGAAACAAAAATTTTTTAATGGAAAAAACATATATTAGGTAATTATTATGGAATTGAAAATGGTTTTTTAAAACGACGATTAAGTTACTTAGATTTTTAAAAGGAAGAAGCATATCTTGGCGTCTCAAACTGAGCTATACTATTTATTTAAAAGGCAATCGATACGTTAATAGGAAAAAAAATTGAAAAATTTTACTTTTTTTCGAACATAGGTATTGGCAACTCATCACCTGTTGAAGGTTGTATAGTTATAAGTTTGTAATAACAAATGTTGTAAAAATATAAATTTCAGACCTCATAAAAATTTAATTTAAGTTTCTTGATGACATTTTTTAGATTCTGAGCGAAGCAATGAATGTATTGATTTTACAATGATGTGTGTTTTTTTTTTTTTTATTATTTTTAATTTTTTTTTTAATTCTTAATTTTTGTGTCTGTCATCACCTTTTAGGACAGTAAAAGTGCTTGGATTTTCTTCAACAGTAACTTTTCTGATAGGAAAGTGAATCTAGTTGGTACTTTGGGGGGTCAAATAGTTTCCACAAGCGACAAGATAAACAAAAGAAAAATTAAGGAAAAACGGAAATTTTTACACAAAATTGAATTTGGTTTTTGGTGTAACTTTAAAACAAATGACCGTAAATACTTGAAATGTTCACTGGTTGTTTATATTTACATTTTCTATACACTATAACATTTTCAAAATATTTTGATTTATTTTGAACTGTTTAGGGACATTTTCATTTTCCATTTTTTTTTAGTTTTTTTCTAAAGATATCAATAAAATTTTACCTGTTGAGTAAAAAAGCTTGAAAATTTAATAGAAGGCTCCTTGGTTATTGTTTCAAAGGCAGATGAAAAAAATTAAAAATCCTTAGCCACAGTTTTTATTTATAAGCATTTAAAGTTCAAATTTTGACAAAATACGGAAAAATCACAAAAATTAGCAAATTATTTTGAGTTGAGAATTCATAAAAATTTTTCTTTTTAAATCTAAGATTTGAAAATGTAATATAAGATTACTCATAAGTTTGTCTACCTTTATCAAAAAAAAGGTGGATAAGTGGATGTCTTTTTCAACGACCTCCACATGTTATACTATACTAATTGCCTTATTAGTTGTAGTGTCAAATATTATTAGAAACGTGCGGCGCGCTGTACATAGTTAATATATGACTACTTAATACGTGGTTACGTAACACGTGTATTTTACCTGTTCTGTACTCAAAATCCACACAATGTTTGGGCATTAAAATTATAAAGAGTAAATAACCTTTTGTAAATGAGTATAAAATCCATGCATAAATAAATTGTACTGTGATAGGTATTAATAATATTTATAATAATTTAAATGTATGAAAATTGTGTGGTAATAAATTTGAATAATATACATATTATATTCTCTATCTATATTAATTTAATATTATAAAGCTGTAGAGTTGGTAGCTTTAACCAGTGGCGTATTTACGGAAGGAGAGGTACATTAGGTTTTTTTTAGAAAAAAAAACTAAAAAAAATAGAAATTGACAATATCCGTAAACAGCTCAAAATAAGTCAAAATAATTGGAAAATGTTATGGTGTATAGGAAATGCAATTATAAACATTCAGTCAAAATTTCATGTCCCTACAGTCATTTGTTTTAGAGTTACACCAAAAACCAAAATCGATTTTCTCGAAAAAAGATTTTGCGTAAAAATTCCCGTTTTTCCTTAATTTGTCTTTTGTTTTTTCACGTCGCTTTTGAAAACTACTTGGAAATTTTTACTTTTGACCTCCCAAAGTACCAACTAGATTTACTTTCCTATCAGAAAAGTTACTGTTGAAGAAAATCCAAGCACTTTTACTGTCCTAAAAGGTGATAACAGACACAAAAATAAAAAAATTTAAAAAATTTAAAAAAAAACACATCATTGTAAAATCAATACTTTCATCGCTTCGCTCAGAATCTAAAATTAGATTTTGTATTTGTAGTTGTATTTTGAGATTTTTTGTCATTTGAGTTTTGTACTATTTTGTATAATCTGTTTATCTGTGTAGGTACCTACTTATTACTTTTAAAATTAAATCATTTGTAAGCTTAATGAAAAATAAAGTTTAGTCTATCTGCAGATAGATGCTCTAAAGTTATAAATTTTTTATTTTTTCATACGTAGGTCGTAGGTGTTCTACATATATTTTTACAATTGTCACAATCAAATAAATTAATACGATTTATGGGCAATGGTTAATGTGACCATGTGGGTTATATAATATATAATATAGTACTCAATTTGAAGCAATTTAATATATTTTGATAGTTCTTCTTGTTCATAAAATATCAAAAATATGTGATATTTATGCCCCCCCCCCCCATCGCAGAAAAAAAATCAAATTCTATAGCCGCCATTGTTCTGATCGAAGACGGTTTATATTACTTACTATAAGTAGGGTACCTAGGTATATTTTATTATATTAATGTTATTAAGCTATTAAAGCAATTTATTTTACTATTAGGTATTAGTTATTTAGTTATACCATTGACAAGTAGGTAATAATATGTATTCATAATCATTGGTAATACCTACAGGCTACAGGCTACAATAGTGAAATGATAAACTTTGTCTCTTGGCAAATCTCATGGTGGCAGTCCGCTTAATAAAGTTGTTATATATATATAATTTTCATAATTTTTCTTTTATTTGTTTGGAATTTATTTCTGTTACACTCTATATAATATTATTATATACATTGTATATTTGTAGGTATATAGGTATTACTGTATTAGGTACAACTGGTACGGGTATTTATACATTAGTTTTAAACATTTTAAACATTCTAAATATATAATATATCTAAATAAATCTATTCATGCATAATTTTATTGGCTTACATTTTTAATTTATAATTATTTAGTGTAGATCTTATAGGCACTAAGACGTGCATATATTTTAAGAATGTTTAAAATTCATTATCTTCATAAAAAATAAGTTTAGTTAAAATAATGCAAAATAGTGCAATGTACACTGCACCACTGTAGATATGGATATACTAAGAACTTTGATTAGATAATGAAATAGATATGCACGCATTATCTACATATTATTGTTATACTGTAGACGATGATAAGTCACACACCGCCAAGCATTAGAAGACATAGGTACGCATAATAAATTATATTAATATATAGATAGACAAATTATATGTTGTATGATAAACATAATATAGAACATATAGGTAATTAACACATACATATTATACGTGATTTCGTGAGCTGAACAAATTCACTTATCTGAATATAATATATTAATATTATCCATACAACCTTGAACTAATCTCAATAAAAATCTTATATATACTATAGTGTAGGTGATTGCAGATTGGTATAATATACTATAGTCTATAGATACCTAAATCAGACCTTTTGGCTGTATATTACTCGGGAGTCAGGATTCAGGGCAGTTGTAATATATATATATATATAAATATTGGTATATTAATATATATTATATAAATATATAATCTTATATGTCCTTAATAATGATCATGCGGCCTTCGATTTTTAACTCTAATAATATATTGTTGTTACCACGGTACAAAATTGAAAATATTAATTTTATAAAAAAATAGTAGGGAGAATGAAAAGTGGCCGCTAGCGATATGATAGGAACCTTTTATTTTCTTCAAAAACAGGAGTTCTATAACTCGTATACAACAACATTCCAATACGTTTGTTGTATCTTTATCTAATACATTTCAAAATGCGCGCGCTTTATTTTGCGAAACCATCACAACAATTCACCACCAGAAGCGCGCGCATCAGCGGCCACTTTTTTTTTCCCTACTTTTTTTTTATAAAGTTCATGGTAACGAAGCACAAATTATTGTGATAACTGATATCGTTTATCACGGGGATACGTCATAGTGGACGGACTCATACGTAGCAACTTGCAAACTCCCTAAGTACCAACAAGCTACTAATTGTTTAGCAAGAACAACTACTGACGACAACTAACAACGTCCCCGACTCCCGGTAGTCGGTATATACTTAATAGTATAATTTTAATTTATACTATGTTTAGTTCCAACGTTTCTCGCAGCGTTAGTATTTATAATATATAGTGTCTTTAGAAGTTACTATTATATAGTATTGTAGAGTATTAGTGTGGTTACTGGTTAATATTTTAATAACGACTAACTAATTGATCGTTGATCCATACACATCACACATGTATTGATCTACGTAACTACAAACTTCTCATTATGACGAATCTCGTGCAACTTTAATATTATTTTTATTTAATCTCAGTTTGCTTTCTATAATACAGTTTTTAACATTAAAATTAAAATGTATTCATTTTTATTAAAATTGAGTGTAATTACTGGCTTGTTCATCACTGTCTGTGCAAAGTCTATTCGTGAAGTTGGTTTGCATGAAGAATTTCTCGATGAACGATATTACAATACTACTGAAATAGCTAATCTACTTTATAAAATTGAAAAACAAAATCCAATGATAGCCAGAGTACATGAAATCGGTGAATCATCATTGGGTCAGAGTATTTTAGCCATTGAAATAACATCTAATATTGGACAAAGTAGAAGAATTCTGAAGCCAATGTTTAAGTACATAGCTAATATGCATGGAGATGAAACTGTTGGCTTGCAATTGTTATTGTATTTAGCTCAATATTTGACATCGCTTTATGGTTCAGATGATCGTGTATCTAGAATTGTGGATACGACTGATATATTCCTGATGCCTACACTTAACCCAGATGGTTATTCTGCTTCACAGGTAGTTTTATTTTATTTATTTGATTAAATTAATTAATCATAAAGTTAGTATAACTAGGTAGTTGTATATTTTTATCTTAGGAAGGTGATTGTAATTCTCAAAAAGGCTATGCTGGTCGAAATAATGCAAAAGGTGTAGATTTGAACAGAAATTTTCCACAAATAGATAAAAAGTCTTTTAACATGCAACAACCAGAAACCAGAGCAGTTATAGAATGGATTCTTAATAACCCATTTGTGTTGTCAGCAAATTTTCATGGTGGTGCTGTTGTAGCCAGCTATCCTTTTGACAAGTATTATTATAGGTATGTAAACATATTTAATTAGTACCTATTTACAGTTTTTATTAAATGAAAAGGTAGTGTGTTCAAAAAGTAAAAAATTACTAGGTAAATAATTTGGATAAATATTACCTTGAGAAAAATTGTATAGGTACAGCTTAAAATCTTAATCCTTATTTTAAAATTACTTTTCTACTCATCATATATTTATATAACTATAGGTACCTATGAACATTATAAATTAATACTAATATATTCTATTTGTTTTTAAAAATAATGATAGTAGTATTCTTCTACCTATTTATTATTTTTTAAACATTCGTACTTGAATGATATGCATGATAACAATTACTAAGTATTATTATTTTAGACTCAGTGTTTTATTACTATGAATATGTTAAGTATATAATATACTATATTAACTTAATATTACCAAAACAAGATTTCAAAGTACCTTGGTATTTTCCTAACCAAATTCTCCGTTTTACCACAAATATTCCCATGGTACTTAAATTAATATATTATTTAAGTATTTTTATTTTCAACAGTTTTTTAGAAAAATAAGAAAATTCTAATAAATAGCATATAATTTAAAAAAAGAAATATATACAATTATTCTGTTTCTATTTTTTCCTCGATTTTTCCAAACAATTTAAAAATTAATTAAATCTATTATAAATTGACTAAGTATAAGCAAATCAAATATGTTCATACGATTGAGATTGATTTAGACAAATATTATCTGTTTTAATTCTTTACCAAACATAGCTATTATTCTCATAAATATCAAAAACTTAACTTGCTGTAACTTGATAATATTTTAATTTGTTTTCAATATATTTTTTTAAATAGTTTAAAAATAATAATACAAAAAATTGGCCATTTCAGAAAATTAATAATATAGATTTCTGTTGAAAGTATATAATTTTTCATATTGATACTTAAAGGACATTGTTATAGTCAGTAGTGTAGTGGATAGTACACGCGGGTACACTGCGTCTACCCACTTCCTAATTTTATATTTATGCGTGTAACCTTAACGAAAATCATGGTATGCAGGTTAGGCGTAGCCCCCAAGTTATTTTTATAATGATAAAGGCGTGTACCCATAAACTTTTTGGACTACATCACTGGTTTTAGTTTATAATATATAGTGTAGGTATGTATACTTTATAATATAAATATTTTTGACCCTTCACTCAATTAAACTTAACTGGCTCATCTAGCCATGATGGTCTGTACATGTCTATAGTCTATATAGGAATACGGGGAGTAGGAATCAAGTGTATCTTATCTGATTTTTAAACACAAGTAGTGATTTTATACATTCCATTCGCTTTTGTTTGAAAAAGTTTGAATGCACATATTAATTGCAGCAAGCGGTTCTCAACATAAAATAATGTTTATTGGCCATTGCATTCCTTAGTAATACAAATATAAGTAGCACAAAAAAAATAAAAATAAAAAATTCAACAGAAGTTAACTAGCTAATAATGTTCGGTGAAAAATAATTATCTTTTTTATTTTAATAAACAAATACTTATAACTTATATTACACATATTTTAGATTCAGATCATTTTTAATGAAGTATCTATAATTAAAGAGTAATATATATTTATTTATTTTAATAAATTTGTTTGATAATGCTAATTAGATTAGTGTGCTGATATGCCATAAATATATATATCATATAACCATTTTATTCGTAATTAATAATGTTTGTTAAGCATTTTAATTGCTGTTTGATAAATGATAACTAATAAATAATTATATTTGTAATCTATACATATAAAATCAAAATACCACTTAGTCACTGATCGCTGTAACTTAATAAATACGCAATGTACGAACTTGAAATTTGGAATAGGGGTTTTTCTCATATTTTCATAGTGCAATAAGAAAGGATTTGCCAAAATTTGCATTTTAAGAAAGAGTTGCTCAAACAGGGACATTGAAGTTTACATTGGAAATTTTATTTTTATTTATTAATAGTTCCCATTGGTTACAGTCAATAGTAGAAATTATATGTGTTTATTTATTATCGGTTGCCATTGGTTTTTTGGGCAGATCAAGTACAAGCTTGCGTTAAATCGAATTATTAAAAATTGCCTACCAAGGTGATTGGTGAAAGAGTTGCCCTTTGTCCGCAATCCGACTTAGTTAAGATTTGGGTTTTTTACGGGTAATGAAGTGCTCTAAAAATTAATTTATATTAACAAGTATATTCACTTGCCGATCACATTAAACGATAAAATTTAAATAAAAAATTATACATATCATCGTCTGAAAATAAAATAAACAACCAATCACGGGCGAAGCTGTGACGGGTCGGCTAGTATATAATATAATTGGTATTAATTTATAAAGTTAATTTTATTCAGTGCAAAAGGTCAGATTACTGTTCAGCATACATACATTTTTATGATTGTACTAAATACAGTCAGTTAAAATGCTGTCGGCTGAAATAATGTCATCTAAAATATTTATGGGATAAAGTATGGATCCTTTAATATACAATGTAATATACATGACCAATTTGGTTTTTTTTCATTCATTAGAATATATACAATCTGTAATAACAGTTACAATAAGCATCATATGAGCGTAGAAAATAAATGAATATACATGATAAGAAAGTTTGAGGAGAGTAGCGGTCAGCAGTAATACTTCGACTGATAAAGATTAGTTGGACTATTTTACATACATAACTACATAAGTTTATGTATATTTTTTTATCTCTCAATATTATAGGCCAAAATATTATTGGTGACATTATTTTTGCCCTTTTTATTACTGAAATGTAAAACAATTTTATTAATTATTTTTTGAACTGTTATGAATTTTGACATAAAAAATACTGGTTATCAAAAATTTGAATTTTTAATTAATTACGGATTGTCATAATAATCTGCGTTCCAATCAATATTATTCAAGTAAATGATTCGTGTCTTGCTAACATAAAAATTATTCTTAGAAAATCAAAAACTTAATTTACACTAACTTAGTGTTGATTTTCACTCAATTTTAATATTATTTAGATTCTAAGTGGTGCGATGAATGTATTGATTTTAGTATTTTACAATAATGTGTATGTTTTTGTGTCTGTTATGACCTTTTTCATTAGTAAAAACGCTTTGATTTTCTACTTCAGCATCTTTTATGATAGAAAAGTGATCTAGTTGGTAGTCTAGTTGTACAAATTTCTAATAGTTTTCACTAGCGTTGCAAAAACATGTTTGTCTGAAATGTTGATCTGAAGCAATATTTTCAGCTTTTTTATGCGCTCCATAAAATATCTATTTCAGGCTGACAAGACTTATACATACCTAATTAATGTCTTGCTTTGAATGGAAATAACCAGAAAATTAACATTAGCTTTATGTCTTATTGTTTACTGAACAGCATAACTGACAACTGCGTGCCTATTTTTAAGGATGTCGGTGCTGGCTTTTCCAATTTTCCGAAATTCAAAAAAATTCAAAAATTATTTTTATATTTTAGTTATTACCTGAATTAAAATACTTTTCCACTAATCTACAGCTCGATACCTATTTAGGAGTGGTTGATACGGTGTATTATATCAATGAGAATTACTTCACAGGAAAAACTCTCACGTTGGACTTTTTTTATTTTAAAGGAGAGAACATTTTTCAGGTCGGATCAAAATCAGAATTTTCATTTTAATATAGATAGTGGTAGAAAATTACGTTTGAAAATCGTGTTTTGATCCAACATGCAAAATGTTCTCTTCTTTAATATAAAATAAAAATTAACAAAAGCCGACTATTCTACAGGGCGTGAGAGTTTTTCCTGTAAAGCATGTTTTTGTACTAAAAAACGCACCAGCTCTGACACCCTTAAGTCATTAATTATCGTGAAGACATGAAGGTAACCTAAAATTATCTTACAGTTATAAATGTAAATTATAATAATAATTCGCATATTGCTATTTTGTAAATTATAATTAAATTTATTCACTTGTATTATCTTATCTTTCTTTAACTTGGTAGATTTTCACAAAATGTTAGTATATTTTTTTTTTTGAACTGTAAATAAATATGATCAAAATAATAGATATCTTGAAAATGTAAAAACTTTCATTGCATTTCTGAATTTTTTTTTAATCTTATGGCATTCAATTAGAATTACCAAACTTATTACTGTTAACTTGATTTGCTACAGAGATATTACCGCCATGGCTGTTGCGTGATACAACAGTACAGGATTTTTGGGACATACCGTGTATTTTTTCCAATAACTTTTTAGTTCAATAAGAAAATATACAATCTAAAAAAAGAGAACAATTTACAATAAGCATAGAATAGAGAGAATACAAGACATGGTAGGCAGATAAAATAAGTCACCCAGAAGTGACATTTTTTATTTACAAAATATTAAGAAAAAAATGTTTTTCTAATAGTATTTTTACAGCTGATTTATTTTTCCCATTAAGTGTACTGAAACAAATAGTAGATTGTATGGATATTAGTAAAGTAAATTATATAAATGCTTATTACATTTTTAATATAATAGCCGAAAATAGTGAATAATGTATAAAAATATGTGTAAAAGACAAAATATTTTTATTTGTTGTTATAAATAGGATTGGAAAAATGCATATTTTATATATCTTATGCTCACAATCATAAGCACAAATAGAGCCAGAATCCTAGGGTGCTACAGCTATCATTATGAATCATAATGATTATAAATTATAAAGTGGTTTATTTAAACTAGCTTAATTAGTCAATTCAATTTTACACCATTAACATAGGTCACAATAATTAAATTTCTATTTTGTCTGACTATGTTTTGGTACTTGAAATCATGACAAATACTATATAAGATTATTTTTTTAAAATAACGTGAATAAAACTTATTAAGTATTATTATATAATATTGCCTAGTTTAAAAAAATAATTTTTTTTTTATCTTTATCATATAGCATTCAGGAGATTGGTGTAATTTTTTGTAAGTACCAACGGGAATAAATATACATATTTTATTTGAAGGTTGCTACATAACTATTGTTTTTATTTTGCTGCTATGTATACTATGTAATTGGAATGCTAATATCACATATTTTGATTTTTTTAAGTATTATTAATGGTTTATATCTGGCAATGAAAATAACCATCATTCATTTAAAAATATTGTAAGGCTGTATTAAGCTGCATTGTTTGTTGACTAACTGTGACTGAAAAAAACAAAAGTACCTACAGTAAAAATGTATGAATACATTTTGTTAAATAAAGTTAAATTTGAGTAAATTATGATAACATAAATATAAAAATCTAGTATTTTTTATTTGAAAACTTATGATTTTATTTTATTTAGCAATCTCAAACAATTGATATTGTTGTTTGAATTATTTTTTTTTTAACATACATTTATTCATACATTTTAAATTATTCTAGTAGTTTATTATTATTACATGAATACAAAACCAAATATAATTCATAACATATTACTTTTGCATACAAAAAATTGTTATTGATAAGAAGTTATTAGTGATTATTTAAACCTTTATGTATTGAAATAATTATTAAGAATATAGTTTTAATGTATAACAATTATTTAATACAATTTTATAAAACAATAAATCAATAAATAATGACCACAATATCAATAATGTGTTTAAAATAAAGTTATTTGAAATTATACCATAAGTTCAAATTATTCAAGACAATGTTCTTATTTTTGTTTGTTAGGTTTTAATTTAGTATTTTAAGTTATTTAAAAAAAACGCAAATGCATGATATTTTGATCTACTGAAGCATAAACATTTTGTAATAATACTATTTAAATAATTATTAATAATATGTGGGTACAATTTTTATTTGGTTTTGGATCAGTAGTAAATTAATATCCTTAAAAGAATTTGGTATCATTTTAAATTTATTTTGATTTACAAAATATTTTTTTACTATTAGATTTTATCATTATAATTGAATATTAATGCATTATATAATTAACATATTATAAAGGATTATACTTCAATATTTGTTTAAATGTAGTTTATTTAAATTGCATACGTACACAATTGTAATTTGTTTTAGCACATACCATAATTTTGAGTATTATAATAATGTAATAACCCTGTAGCTTGATAATATTTTTTATTTATTTATTAATTTTTTTAACTTTTTATTCTAGAAATATTTCTCAGGGAGGCAAAACACCAGATGATGCTTTGTTTAGATATTTGTCAATAAAATATGCCTCGAAAAATCCTAAAATGGCTAATGGGTCGGCTTGTCAAGAAGAACATTTTAAAAACGGTATTACAAATGGTGCTGAGTGGTATGAACTTGAAGGTTGGTATTTAATTCTAAGATTATTTTTAAATTTATTTCTATATTTTGTTTACTTATTTTAATGTTTAATAAAGAGATTGTTTATTTATCTGGGACATAGGAATGTACTCTGAAAGGTCAATTTCTAGAGCCAAAATTAAATTAATGTGTGACTATTTTGTTTATGTTTTAATAAATTAAAATATGATGTACTACAATTATTTAAATACATATTATAATTCTTATATTATATGAAAAGAACAAGCCTGTTTTATGTACCAATTTTCTGACTACATTATTGAACTTTTTTTAAATTTTTTCACATAGCTGTTCCAAATACTTTCCTGAGTGTCATCACTTCATCCAATTTTTCATTTTTTGTCTGAGGGGATGGAGAGTGTGTATTGTATTTAAGGATTATGGTTTTTAGTGTGTCATTCAAATAATTTAACAAATTTTTTCACAAAGTTGTTCCAAATACTCCTCAAACTAATATATTTTTTCTAATTTTATTGTTACTTAAAAAAATACTACAAACCCTGTTGTTTAAGAAGTTTTGCAATTTTATTTGTCATTTTAGTAACTGAACCGTGATTTTTTTTTTATGTTTGAAATATACCTTTAATGTCAGTTGTTTGCGAGAATGTACATGCACAGATTATATTATAATTGTTTACGCAGTCTGTCGTAAATAAAGACTAGCCAAAACTATAAACTACAAATTAATCAAAATTTTTTTACATACATAGTTTTAATATTTAATACATGAGAGTTGTATTATATAAATTGCGTTATCAAACAAATTTAGTTTCAACTTCAAACTTACTATAATGATTAGTTAAAAATTAGTCTTTATGACTTTATTATCCAAATACGCCGATATACGTAGCACCGCTTTTGAGGTGTGTTTATTTTTTCCTGGGCAAAATCTGGTGATACAGCGAGTAACAATATACAAATTAAGCATTTTTTGATTTGAATAACAAATAAAATTGTCACAACATATTTTATATTAGGCAGTTTGTTTTAACCCGCCTTTTGTCCAACCTTTTGTAAATACTGGGCCACATCATATGGGTAGAAGTTGTTGTGGGCCACATACTTTTTTTTAATAATAATACATTCAAATTGAATGATTAAATTATATTCTATAATACAACAATACATTTTTTTATAATTTAACAATAGTGAATAATGAGCAGAAATATTTTTACAAGTATTAATATTTAATTATTAATAGACGGAAAAATATTTATTTATAATAAAAAAAACAAAATGCAAACATTTGACTATTACGCGCGCACAACTGTATGTCTGTACTAGATTACATGTGCTTAGTAATAATTCTATATAGGTATTTTATTTTTATTTGTTGATAAATGACGCAGGATATTCTTAACGCGACTTTTAGACCTTGCGTTCTGCGGCGAAGTCAACTACTGACACCGTCTGTGGCGCTTCAAATCAGTGGCCGTGGTCGTGTGTGAAACAGTCTTATATAAACTAATGTTTTTCCAACAGCAGAGCTTCTCAGTAGCGCTGCCGAGTGGCTGCGTGTGAAAGGGCCCTTTAATAAATTTTTTCCCATAATATTAATATATTATATACAATTTTATTAATTAATGGTTTTTAAATTTAAGTGAGGACCGCCGGTTGGACACCTCTGGCTTAAACTATCAATTAAAAGTACTTGTCTGGTGGCACATACATTTGAAACACTTAACAGCTCATTAAAATTGAATGAATCAACCATCAGTTATTTAGTGTTTAAATTTGTGTTATTAGACTTGAATAGAATTTTATTCAATGTAGTAGCACCAGGATAGTTGTAATACCTATAATTTAAAATGTTAGTTCAAAATATTAAAAGTGTTTATTTGAATACCATGATTAAAAGTCAAAATGAGTTAAATAGTATTCTACAAAATTTTTAATACCATTATAAAAAAAGTATAAAGAAATCTGGTACAATTTATAGGTTTATATTTCTTAGTAAAATGTGAAAATACTTATTTTTAACTGTCTCAATAGACTTGGGTTTGATTTGAATGTTTATTTCAATTTCGACTACCATTGATTCAGGATAAGATTCTGAATCTCAGGCCATAATAGTACAAATAAAATATGTATTCTGTTATAGTGTTTACGTTTTAGATTTTAGCTCGGATATTATTGGTTGTACTATGGTATGTTTTATAAAGTTCCTTCAGGAAAGAAGATTATGATTATTATTGAATGTTTTATAAATAATAATTACATAAATTTAATGTTTAAAATGAAACAATTAGCTCATCCAAAACACTTAGCATCTTAAAAATATTAATTTTTCAATAATAATTTTGATTGTCTCTAACCAAATTAAATATTGAAGTACAACTTATTAATAGATAAATAACATATAATATTTCAATCCTTGATCTTCTACAGTTCACTAAGGTTCTGCCTTTAGTTTTAAATTATTTTTTTTTTTTTTATTAACAATTTTATCTGTTTATTATTAATTACTATACAACTAATATTTAGGTGGAATGCAAGATTTTAACTACATATATTCAAACTGTTTTGAAATTACAATCGAACTTACCTGCTGTAAATTTCCATCTCCATCTGTGCTGACTAAAGAATGGGAATATAACCGTGAATCTTTGTTAACTTATATGGAGAGTGTTCATATGGGAATTAAAGGTAAATGTATAGTATGATTTATAATGGTAATTAAACATATATTATAACTTTCTATAATTCATAAATACTTTACAGGATTGGTTCAAGATGAAAATAATAACCCAATTCCAGGAGCTACAATACATATTGTAGGCATAAATCATACTGTAAAAACTACAAATAGAGGTGAATATTGGAGACTATTACTTCCTGGTATATATACTATTTCAGCCAATGCTCCTGGGTAAGAGAAATCATTTAACATAATCATAATGTATTAGGTATTTAATAAAATATTATTGTTTTTAAAAGTAATTTTTATATTATAGTATTCTATAATAAACTAGCATACATAATACACAAAATTATTTGATTTATAAGTATTTAATACAGTTACATTTTTGAAATTAATATTAATTTAAATAATACATTTATAACATTTTTTTTTTTTTAATAAATTAAATTAGCTTTATTTATTATTCATAATCATCGATAAAATATGAATTAATAGAAACAGATAGTTTTGGAAAATTATTCTACTAATGTGGTATGTAAATTTACTATTTTGTAAATCAAATAATATAATAAATGTAAATGTGTTTGTTATTCTTAGACCAATTCTTAACATATGGTTTTCATAAGTTAAAATGTAATATTATTTTACGTAACATAAATATTGATGTTAGGAAAGTTCATATTTACAGGAGGTATTTTTTTATTTTGTTTTAGTTACAATGCATCAGTGTATCGAAATATTTTAGTGAAGAATGATACTCTACGTTCTACAACTGTCAACTTTACACTCCATACATTAAAACAATCGTCAGGTAATTTAATGGATAATATATATTTTCCTTCATAAATAAGTTATATTCAACAAATAATTAATTTCAATTTTCCCTTTTTTTATATATATATATATATATATATATATATATAAACTGGTGATTTACATGTTTATAATCTTTTGCATGGGATTACTAATAGGTGGTGGCGTATACTCTGTTATAATAATTAAATAGTAGATTTATGTTAACAAAAATAATTATAAAAATCAGTGGCGAATTGAAAGATCAGGGAAAATTTGTTGATGGATCTATCAAGGTGTTATATTTTTATGTAAATTCCTTTTTTGTCAGTATGAGTGATATCCATATACATAATTGTTAAATCAAAATTTTTATCCAATTCGCTTCTGATGAAAATAATGAATACTTAACAAAAGTTTATACTGTGTATATTTTCTAGCCGACAGATACAAAATATCAATGGTCTTCTGCATGCTGATATTGGTATTGCATGTGTCTTTAATAAATTGTGACTTGATAACTTTCTTAACATAATATTACCAATAAACTTAGTAACAACGATTTTAGTCCAAAATAGTGTAAGAACAAATTAATTAACTTTGTGATATATAATACAGTAAAATCTCTATAACTCAATTTCCAACTAGTCAAAAATAAATTAGTTCTCTTAAAATTGATATAGTGTTCCATAAGATTAATATCTTCTTCTAGAGCTTGAAGTATTTTAAAGCTAACATAGACTATTATATAGATGCCATTACAATCAATCACTGATCTCTTTTCTTGCTGTCTTCCAGCCTGTTCCTTGGGATACTATTAAATCCACTTCCACCCTTTCCAAACATCTTTAACTTAAGCAACCTCTAGATCTTTTATTTTAACTTCCAACCATCAATTCTTTTAATAGTCTATTCCTAATAGCTAGCCTATTCAACCGTTTTACTCCTTAGATAAACGCCGGTTATAAGTTTTTGAAATAACTGGTTTACTTAATCCATTTATTATTTTCCTATAATCTCTATATTTGTTCAACATGAGTTATTGATAAGGTATTTACCATAATATTTACTCTCTTTATATGAGTCCATCATTATCTCTTTTTGTCACTTGAAGTAAAAAGTAAGATCCGTTAATTTCTAAGTCATCTTTCTTTAATTGATGTCTTGTTTTTACTTGATTGACTTTTAGTCCTGAACGTCTAACTCAGCATCTAAACAAATTACCTCTCTCTAATCTTGAGTTATGGAGTAAGTACTGTACATAAATTATAAAACAAACTACTACGATGAGTATTATTTAATTTAGGTATATTAATAATATTAACGTTTATACTTAATTATATGTGTATGTGTGTATATTTTGATGAGCTATGGAAATCACTTAAATTTTGCAAATTATTGTTATAATAATGCATACTTAAAGTACAAGAACTAAAAAAAATATTTATTTTTTTTATTGACATGATAAATTTACCTAAATTACATATAGTAAAATTGTTTGATGTATAAACTGTTCTACACAACCTGATCACCAGAATTAGAACACTATATACATTTTTTATTTAATTTAAACATAAGGTTGTTCATTTTTTTATATTGCATTTTAAGTGTTTTCCACATGCAGCTACTTCCATAGTATTATTAGATAATAATAGTTAAGATATTTTCTGGCACAATCTAATGTTAATTATTTTACTAAAATGGCTCACAGTGATTATAGTATTATAATTATTGCATTTTTAAAACTATTTTCTGATTATTTTTATATTTTTTTTTTTATTATTATTTATGTATTTCATTACTTTATAGTATTAAACTAATGGTCCTTTCTATCCACTTTTTAAAGGTAATTTTACTGAACAAATATTGGTTATTGAAACTATTTTACAAATATACATTTAACTTTATTATTTATAGTGGCTTTTAGAAAAAATTATACTACAACTGGATAGGTTTAACTAAGCCACTAAGAGGTCATTAGAATTAGTTGCAAGTTGGATATACAGTAAAACTTCCATATAAGTCTCATGGGAAACAAAACAAAATTGTAATATTGAGGAATTCGTCAAATAGAATTTACACATGATAACAATGAAGGTCATGGTTCTCAAAAACAATTCGTTAAACAGATTTTGTTAAATGGAAGTTCAGTATATGGAAGTTTCACTGTACTTCCCATTTAATTTTTAGAAAAGCCTATTAAAATCATAAACAAAAATGTTGTTTAATTTTATGATATTAGTAGGTATTAAAATTATACTATGTTCTAAAAACCTGATATCAGTGTCATCAGCATAACTAGAAAGGTGCTAGAGGTGCAACCCTCTACAGTAACTTCTTAACAACTTAACAACAATTTTGAAAATGTTTACCAAGGTTCTGTTTTATTCAATAAAGTCCTACCATTTCTAAATTCTAGTTATGTTTAAATATAATCATACACACACAGAGAAAAGGCTGCCAAATTTAATTGATAATAGTGAAAGTTAGTGGCTTATATTATGTATCAAAATATCTTAAGCGTAGGTTGCGATGCGCACCGTCGCCGATTCGAATCTCGGTTACGGGCGGCACTTCTCTCCGAGCAGACATCTGTCACCAGAAAAAAGTCACCATCCCCCGACCGGGCATGGCAGAAACCTACAGGTGCCCAATCAAAATTCTGCCAAATAAACACACGTGTTAAAAACCTACCGGTCCAACCCCTACCACTACCACGCTACATAACCCTACAAACAACCTAATGGCCTTAGTCGCTGGGCTTAAAAAGATCAATAAAAAAAAATATATATATATATCTTTATACATATATTTTATTACACCAACTTGGGGGGGGGGGGGGGGAATTTCTTTTAATGACTTGACAAATTATCGGGCCTATGTATGTATGAAATAATTAAAATAACTATACAAAATAAATTTATTTTTTTCAATATTTAGTCGTGTATTAATTTTAAACAAAAGTTGCTACAAAATAAATATGCTGCTTTTATAAAATTATGTAATAACAATTTAAAAGATAGTCAATACAGATGATACTATCACACAGATTTTTGGGTAAGAAATTATATTATTATTTTTGTTATAGTACTTACAGTATTACTGACTTAGGTATCTAATAATACACGTAAAAATCAATTCATTCATTTGCAGTTAACAAAATACTGTAGTCGTTACTGAAATACATAATCAAGCTAACTACTTAAGCAATTATACTTATTTAATTTTTAGTATTTTTTTGATGTAGCTATTGCATAATACTAATTTTATTAAAAACTTGTTATTCTATTCTATTTTTTCTGTTTTTTGATTAATTTAATTAATTAAATACATAAAACTTAACTCTAGAGTTCACTAAAAACCAATACAAGTGAATAAATATTTTTAATTCTTTAGTATTATGCATGTTATTCATTTTTATAAATAAAGTATGCTGTTTACAATTGTATTCTATGTGTTCGGTTTGCTTAACTTTACTAATATATATTAAAATATCTAACAAAAATGAATTAATTTTTTTTAAAACATCTATAGATGTTAATATTTAATTTAAAGTACTTTCATTTATAGTATATTATACAATCAAGAAAAAGGACCTTATAATATTTTGATGCAAGTTTATTTAATTTTTGCTTATAATTATATAAGTGTGTCCTAGCCTCCCAATGTTGTTTTACAATATTACACATATTCAATTTTCATTTATTGTATTAATTATTTACACAATACTTCTTTAGAACTCATTGATGTTGAAACATCAAACGTGGTAATTGATTTATCTCACTGGAATGTTAATGTTGATTTTGGATTGGCCAAAAGTAATGGGACAGTGGCTGTGATTCATAAAGCAACTCAGGGGATTAGAAATATCGACTCTTGCTATAGAACCAGACGAATTGCAGCTGAAAAAGAAGGACTACTTTGGGGAGCATATCATTTTGGTACTAATAAAAATGGTGTCATCCAGGCTAATCACTTTTTAAATCAAGTCGGAAATACATCGACAACTTTACTTGTTCTAAATGTTGAGCCTTATAAAAATAAAATAATGACCCAAAAGCAAGCTGAAGATTTTATAAAAACTGTTCAAAATACAACTAAAAATGTTGTCATGATTTATGCCAGTTATAACACCTTAAAAAATTACTCTACCCCATTTTTATTAAAAACTCCACTATGGTTAGCTCTTTATAACACACACCTTAAATTACCACCTGGTTGGGATAAATGGGTCTTATGGCAATACACAGATGGAAGAAAGGGTTTATGGCCACATGGAGTGAACGGTGTTGGCTTATGTGATAGAGATAAATTTAATGGTTCAATTGATAGACTGAGAGCATTTTGGCCAAATGGAAGTTTTCCTCTTTTATGAATTAAAAAAGGTTTGTACATTTTCCAAGTATCAATAAACTATTGAAATTCACAATTTGTAATTTTTTCTGTTAAATTAATTTGTTGATGTTTACTCAATGATAATTTCTAAATAATCAATACAGTAATAAATATACAATTTTCTATAGTCAATATTGAAGGGTCATCAAGGAATTTAATATCAACTAAAAAAATATAATATACAATCTCAACGACTGACAAATGCATATATTATGTTTATTTAATATTATATATAACTTTTATATTTTGGTAGTTAAAATTTTTTAAATCCTTAACTTTTTCGTTTAATTTTTCAATCTAATACTTGTCAAATACTAAAATTGGTAAAACTTACAAAATGTATTTATTAAATAAAAGTAGGTATAATTGTATTTATTTTATGAATTATAGTCATTCACTCAATTAAGTGTGTGCTGCGTTTAAGATAAGATGTATTAATGGCCTGTTTTACAATTATAGTTTAAACCTCGATTACGCCTAACCCACTGATTTTACCAGCCGAATTCGGTGGTTTAACCTTAGTTTAACGATTGTAATACGGGCACTAAATGAGATAAAATGTTTCAGGTTAGGTAAGGTTGAACACTGCTTATAATTAATTTGTTATTAAAAATACTAAAATAGAAAATAAGTCAACCAAGCTATACTATCTATAATAAATTTGTAAGCAAGTCAGCTTGCAGATATATTTCTCGGAGCCAACAAAAAATATTTTATCTTTACCATAAATAACATATATAATAACGTATATCATCTAAAGCGGGAGTTAGTAGGTTTCTTTTATATTTTATTGCTTAATTTCCTTGCTCTTCTATCTTTATGGTGTACATCCAAATGTATGTCTCTTTAGATTGTTAGTTTAATTAAAAATTTATACTGGTCAATTAGGTCAATAATAATAAATTCATTACTTATAAAAGTCAGTAAAAATTACTTTTGTGAAAATTGGTTATCAATGTAAATTATGCATCTCATGTTTTAGAAAATAATGTAAATCATGATGAACAAGCTAATTAGTAGTTATTTCTGTAACAACTAAATAGTAAATATTCTATTAACTTCATACAATAAAATTATTTTAAACCAATGGTTGAACCTACCTAAATTCTTAATTGTTATTTTGTCATCACTGACTATAAGGGGACTGCTTGTACATTTCTTCAATTCTTCCCCTTGCTTTACAACCTACCTAACCTAATACCACACTAAGTAAAATACAGATTTACATTTGACAATATCAATGCATGAGTTTATTTAGTTATTTTATTTTTACACTATGTCGGCTGTATAATATGGTACTATATTATTTCAGATTATGAGCGGAGCGGAGCTTTGTTTATCACTATAGGAACAAATAAAAAATAAAAATAACGATTTTAGTTTTTTTGTTGTAATTTATAATATTAATTCAACTTACAGGCTATATTAAAATATAATAACAATATAAAATTATCCAGACTGACAAACCGTCTCCGCTCAGAATCGTTTTTTGTATACAATGATATGATATCATTGAACTCAAATTTAATACAATCCATTACACAGTGACCCACTTGTATTTTTAACAGTTTTTATCTATATATAATTTTATTAACGGTGAATTTAATAAAAATTATTTTTTTAATAGTAAAATATCAATACATTGCATACATTTATTTTTAAGTAAGACCTGAAAAAAGTGGTGGAGGGGCTTAGGCCAATATTAACAATTTATAAATGTATATAATATCACTGGTATCTACGATCTACTTACGTATATTAATATGTTAATCAACATTTTATTTGTTATAAATCTCTATTAATTATTTTATATTATTATATTATGAATTATCTATTAAATAACTCATAAGTCCTCAGATAATTTGTAGTAATAATATAATTATGTAATTTTCACATATACCTAAATGTATATGTGTATTATATAATATATATTATGTGATTTAGACATTTATCATTATTATTAAATGTATTATTATTATATACTTTTTATTCAAATTCAAAAGTTTTAAAAAAAATGTTATTATATTACTTATTGCGTTTTGTATGATCTAACTGCTCGTAACGGTTGTAAGATTTATATATATATATATATATATTATATATGATTAATAAACGAGTAATTATTGTTGTAGCAAATAGTTGTTTTTTTTTCTTTAAGGTAATTTGGTCATTTCCACACTTGTATATACATATTGTTAAGCCGCACGTAACTGCTTTAAAAATAACTGTTAACGGGGATGAAGTGAAGTATTTAGCCGCAATACGACGAGGTGTGTCGGACCATCATACTGCGAAACGTAATACGAGAGACGTATGCGAAATATGAACGCGCTTGTACTTACCTTACCTTTACCTATATACCTGTCTTACAAGCGAATAACATTAATATTTCTTATTTTTTTCGATAGATTTTAATATTATACTCTGTCCCAGGAGATATCATGCCGCGGCCCGACCAAAATCTGGTTTTCTGCGCGTCCCCACGCGACACCGGTTTTTATAGCAGGGTGACGTGGAGTGATGCTCAGAACCGGCGTGTTCTCTCGTGGGACAGGGTATAGTAGTCAAACAAAATAACATTTTGGCCACGACATTACGTGCTTTGTGTATATTATTAAATATTTTCTTGCCTATTGCTATACGGCTATACTACCTGATTATCAAACCACAATAATAGAGCATCCACAGCAGCTGTATGATGAATAGCATGGCGGTGGTTTGGATCGCTGAAATTTTGAAATTGAAAACCTAATCAAGCTCCAATAAATGTATTTATGTATACACTGTAGTGCGTTTCTTTTTAATCACTCGTGTAATACTCTTTGGACGTTTCCCGAATTCAAATAACAATATATTTGTATAAATGAACGTTTTTTTTTTTCCTTTATCTGTTAGCACAAATATATATATGTGGTGAAATGCGATGTAGAGATCTGCAATGACTTATTTGTATATGATCATCATCGTAATTGAAGCCTTGAGTCTAAACAAAATTAGAATTTGTGGCGTAGGCGTAGACCATGGCCCATACTGAAAATTCATGTTCAATTTAAGAACTTCAAGCATTACAAATCCGCAGGTACCCCGTAATTCGTAATTTTAAGATAGTCTATGAAAATTTAGTTATTGCTGAGAACGAGTTATGTTTACGTTGTCTAATTATCTTTAATTTAAGTGGCGTGTATAGGATTTAATTTCTGGAGGATTTTAGAAATCCTGAAAGTATAATTAATAATAATAATTCTAAACACACATACTTTTATTTTCGGAGTGGGTTCAACGACCCTAACTCCCCCTCCCACCATAAATACGTTTCTGATCTTAACAATTGATTGATTACATAAAATGATAATGTTGCATGCTACTTTTTAAAAGTGATTTCCGTCCATCGTCGTAGGTACCAACTTAGTTTACTATTTGTTTTTATTTTATTAATTAACTCGGTACCTAAATTAATAACTAGGTATACTTTTTGTGTGACATTTAAATTCCTGTAATGAAGAAAAAAAATCATTTAAAATATTTTATTTCAGTTCAATAATCATTCAAACTAAATTTATTTTTCTAAACTTTTAAATATTTGGTTGTATAAACTTTTGAGATAACCTATTACTTAATAAATATAACATTCAACTATTTTTAATTTAAATTGTATACATCATACACACTCTTTAAAAATTTAGATTTGTGATTAAATTGGTAGCCCAGGTTGACTGAAATTAATTCCTATATACAGTATACACCAACGCCACTGTTTCAAGTGCATCTATATTCTTTATATTAAAACCATACATAGAATACGATAAAGATTTTCGCAACAACCCTACAGAGTCACAGAGAATGACAAAAAAACAAAATCAAAAATATCTTATAATTTTTAAGGTGTTTATAAATAAATATCTATAACTACACACTTATATCGATTGATATTTTAATTCGATGGAATGAAGTCTTACGCATCGAAGAATATGACAGGGTAGGAGTGCAGACGCTGGGTATATAAGTTAACACTAGTATTTATAATCAATGGCTATATATGTTCAGTAGAAGTTCAATGCTTAAGCTATTGGGGCGGACGGAGTCAATCTACTTTTTAAAAAATATTTATGTGTACCAAGCCTTTTAATTGTAAGTATCCTAATCAATAAGACATTTAAATAATCTGGTACCCACATTTTTTGCCCCAAATCAAGCACTCCTTATAACCATGTCGCTTGCAGACGCGTATGACCGTACTGTGATGTGTGTATTAATAGGCCATTAGGGCGCGCAATAAAAAAAGAAGACATTTTTCTCTACTTCTTCAGTGAACAGTTTGTAATAAAAAAAATGTTGCTAATATTCTTACATAAAAAAAATTGTTTTTAGATACGTCATTTAGCCAACTGATATATATTTTGCGTGTGCGTGTATAGTTGGACTTAAAAGTAAAAACATTTATTCGGTAGTTCGAAAATCAGTAAAACACCTCAATGAGCTTGCCTAATATCGTACGAGACTGGAGCTCGTCTCCAATGTCCTCCAAAATCCTTTATAAGTTACATAGGTACTATATACGGGTAAAACTTTTTTTCTTTCAGCTGTCGATTTGAGTACGATAGAGATGAAGCACGGACAGAGAGACGGTGATGGTTTCCCTATTCCCGTAGCGTTCGTGCACCACAATTACGATCGTCTTGTATCCGCGTTGAACTTGATTAACGTCAACTATCCAAACATCACCAGATTATACACCGTGGGCAAAAGTGTGCAAGGGAGAGACTTGTACGTGCTCGAAGTGTCCACGAGTCCCGGACGACACGAATCTGGTAATGTTTACATAAGTGGTTGGAGGGTGATGTTTTAGCTCCCCCTCCATTAAAAAAAATCTTCGTAGAATTTATTGTACATTATTTAAATTTTAAGATGTTATAGCTAATTTCATTTATTTCGTATGGCTCACTAACAAACACATATCATATTAAAATTAGATTAAGTAACTTAGTCATAACCATAAATCACAATAATCACAGTCAGGGTTTAAATCAATAGTTAAAAAAGTTAAAACTTATAGATCATAAGTCTATATTTAGTAATTGGATCCATTCTATAGCTTTCGGGGTAACGTTGTGGATACCAGTCAGGTCTTGAGGGAAAGTTCTTTTTGAACACTCCGTCACAATGTGATCCATTGTTTGCTTGGCATTAATTATAGCCAATGAATCTTATTTTTTATTTTATTTTAGAACCAGAATATTTTGTTGCAGAGATTTTATTTTTATATATTTTCATCGGAAATTTAAGCAACATTTTATTAATAGGTAAAAGATTAAAAATAAAAGAAGAAAAATAATTGTTAATACATATTTAAATCATAAATTAGAAACCGGCGAAACCCCACTTTTGTTTATTACTCCAATTAGGTTAGCAAATTTCAAATTACGCTTGTTTTATGTACCTATACGTCCTACTTAATTTTAAATTTTAATAATACAATAATAGTATATTATTTATAGACTTAATGTCCCTAGATATACTAAGTAATATCAGTCCATAGAATTTGAATATACTTTAGGTACATAATATAGATATATTATGTGCGCACAGGGTGTTTCAGGTTGTTTCGTACAAACATTAAGAATGTCAGATGTTAGTGGAATCGAAAACGAAGACCTATTTATGTTTTGCGTAATTGCGTACCTACATGTGGGAAAAGGAGACTTACAAGTTACAGTATCCAACTCAAGAATTGAGGACGTTTCGTTCTCAAAAACTCAATTCTCAAAAACCGCGTGGTATATCATTTAGGGGTATTGAGGAACTATAGGTTGTCCTATATATTAAAATTAATTTTTGATTAAAATAACAATTTAAAGATTAAATGATAATTATTAATTATCATTCAAGTAATAAAAATCAAACCTGGACATAAACGAGTTAAAAAAGTTAAAGTTTAGTTAATTTATACTTAATTTAATATTCATTAACTTATTTTTAACTTAACTAACTTAAGCTAATATTAGGAGCCTTGTATTAAATTTCCAAGCTTTTTGACCCAACGAATACAATTTGTTGATATTTATAGAAAAAAATCTAAACAAATTGGAAACTGAAAATGTCCTCAAACAGCTCAAAACAAGTCAAAATCGTATGATGTATGTAAAACGCTAATATAAACATTCATGTATACGGTTATTTGTTTTAGAATTACACCAATAACCAAAATCGATTTTACGTAAAAATTCCCGGTTTTCCTTAATTTTTTTTGGTTTTTCCCAGCATTTGAAAACTATCGTGAATTTTAAATTTTGACCAATGCACCAACTAGATTTACTTTCCCATTGATCAAGATGCTGAAGTTGAAAATCGAAGCATTATCTCCACTACTATTATCGTGTACAGACACAAAAAAAGAACACACATTATTGTAAAATTGATAATACATTCATCGCTATGCTCAGAATCTAAAAGTAGGGCAAGTGGGTACCGATTTTCATAAGGTATCGTATGGGTCACTGTAATGGGAGGTTTATATTATATTTTCTAGATTCTTTGGTTACAGTTTGAACTACTTATGAGAAACCTTGTATTAAATTTTCAGTTCTTAGTTACAAAAATGGTACATATATTATTATACAAATTTAACTAGAAAATAATTTTTAAATTTTTATTATTTTGGTTTTGTCAAAAGTGAACATTAAATGCTTCAAAAAAAAAATCGTGTCTATATTATATCTTTCATTTTTTTGAACTGCTATATTATAACAATTTATGACTTATATGACGAACCTAGTATTACATTTCAAGTTTTTAACCCAGTGAAAAAGTTTTCATCGATATTTATTTTATAGAAAATCTATAATTGTCTACTCTTGACCCACAAAAATATCAACTAGATAACATTTTCTACAAGAAATTATCTTTAACTGCTGGAGATTGAAATCTTCAAAGTATCGTCAGACACAAAAAACCCACTCGTCACTGTAATTTGTAAACCCAATACACAACTCCGCTATACAATTGTGGACGTACGTGTCCGATGAATCGCCCAACAGAAATATAATATATGTATCTGGTTTAGGCAAACCGGAGTTCAAGTACGTGGCCAATATGCACGGGAACGAAGTGATCGGTCGGGAAATGTTGCTGTTGCTTGCGCAGTACTTGTGCCAGAACTACGGTATAGACCAACGCGTCACCAGGTTGGTTGACGGAGTGCGGATACATCTGATGCCGACGATGAACCCGGATGGATACGAAATATCCACTCAAGGTATTAATATGTCGTCATTTCAGTGGGCTGCACGCCTGCACCTACAGCAGATTGCAGCATGGACAATCGCAGACATTTTTCTAGGGGAAGGGGGCAGAGATAATTTAAAATAAAATTTCGATTTTGAAAGCTCTTAACTTCAACACCTATATATTATAATAACATATAAGGTCTAAAATGTATACAAATTATACCAAAAAAATAAAGTACCTAATAATTCATAGATCGAAAAAACGTTTGAGATTTGGGGGGGGGGGGCTAAATTCTTAGTACCAGAGGTCACCAATTAATATTTTTTAAGTCCACATTAGGAATTTGGAAATTGTTCGAGGCCTCGTGGGCCATCAAAATTGCAGACGTCGTTAAAAACCAATGAACAAAAATGATAAACTACAACACTCATACTTTCTATAATATTAACGGTTTTTGCTTTTTTTTCTTGTCTGCGGGCAACATGTGAACCATGGGCCACATCGCGCCATTTGATGACCCTTGCTCTACTATGTAATAATATTGAATAAGCTTAAAAAAATTGTAGGGGGCTATTGAAATTTTTTTTAGGAGGGCTTAACTTAACCCCTCAAGCCAGCCCACTATTTGTGCCTATTTACCTAGATATCTACTGGGGCACAGTTATAATTATTGCCTTTAGGCGCATATATCATTAATTTAGCCATAAATATACGTAGGTACTTATACAAATTATACTAAACTATTGATTAAATAGTTTTATTCTAGTTTCATGTTTAGAATTATATGATAATTAAACAAAATTGATATTCACATAATGTACTATTTTGAAATTTCAAAAAACTGTATCAGTATCTCACTACCTCTATAGTATAGATAATCCGTATACAGTATTTTAGTGTGACGATAAATAATTTAAGCTAATTTTATTCATATTAAAATATTAGTTATTTGCTGAAAATAATAAGACACCAATAGATAGGCTATAACATAGAATATTTTAATACTTATAGGTAGCATATAATAAACGACATTTAAAAGTAATAAGTTATGTAGATCATTACACGAGTGTTCCTATTTAAGTGCCTATTATAATATACGATGTTGTTCACCGCAGGAATCGAAGACGTTAACGACGTGGTTGGCCGCGACAACGCAAACAGTGTTGACTTGAATCGAAATTTTCCGGACAATAGACATTCCTTGCACGTGAGTACATACATGCTACAATTATGAATAAATAGAAATAACACCAAAAACGCCGTCCCTATGTCTAAATCCAGTGACTGATCAAACAAATATTTTGTGGATATGGATATTATATTATTGTTGGCAGGCACATACTACCATTATCCATTGATTAGGCATAGAAATACTAGTTTTTAATATTTATATTTTATAATGTAGTTAAGAATGACCAATATGGTTTTAAAAATAAAAAATGTATGAAAAAAAGCAATTTTTGGACTTTGTGTGCTCATTGGCATTTGAAAGGAATATAGTCACGTATCTACTTAGCTTTTATAATCTATATAGACCTAGAAAAAGCGTTTGATAATGTTAGCTAGAATATAATGTTGCATGAATATTGAATGTCTGTATGAATTTCTTGAAAGATTTTCCAAACATACCAATACACAAATCATTTTATATTAAATTTTAATATTTAATAATTCATTGTTGTATGCGTGTTTTCTGTTTCTAAGTTTCTAAAATGTTTAATATTAGGCCCAGTTCCTTGTAAGTCGACGCCAACATTTTCTAAATCATATACTATACTAAATTTTAAATCTCCCTGTTGTTTACAGTTATCAAAACAAGAACCGGAAACCAAAGCAATCATCGAATGGATCAAAAGCATTCCGTTCGTTTTGAGTGCCAACCTACACGGCGGAGCTCTTGTGGCCAATTACCCTTTCGACAGCAGCGTGATCGACGGTAATTCCAATCCGCAGGCTTCGTATACCCCCGACAACGATGTATTTGTGCTACTAGCCAAAACATATTCTATGGTTAGTAATCAACGTTGACGGTCGTTGTGGAAAAATAATCTGAACGGTTGTCGATGGGAATTTTTTATTATAATATCGTGTCTGATGGAGTCATTTCGAGGGGGGTTTTTTTTAAGGAATGACATTGTAATTGGCCCTTTGAGAAATAATTCCAATTTTTTCCTACTTGTGATACTCCTTTCCCGATGAAAATACTAATTTGTAATCATAAGCCATGCTCGTTTGTTCACAGAATCATCCGAAAATGCATTTGGATAGCAACAAGTGCGCAAACGATACGACGTCGTTCAGGGACGGGATAGTCAACGGTGCCTCGTGGTACAGCGTGGTTGGCGGCATGCAAGACTTCAACTACTTAAACACGAATTGCTTCGAACTCACATTCGAGCTGGGCTGCACCAAGTTTCCATTTCAGAGAGATTTGGAAGGTTACTGGCTGGACAATCGCGAGTCGCTGCTCACTTTCATGGAACAAGTGAACAGGGGTGTGAAGGGATTCGTGCTGGACGACAAAGGGCATGGTGTGCGCAACGCGGACATATCGGTCGTGGGCATTGAACATCCCGTGAAATCGGCAAGCGATGGCGATTACTGGCGGATATTGGTGCCGGGAGACTATGAAATATCAGTGACAGCATATGGGTAAGAAAATAAAATTAGAAAAATATGAATATTAGACAAAACGGTATAGCTTTGCTTGTAACTAAATAAATTTTAATTTCTTTTTATTACATGTAAAATGCCTTTTTTTCTCATGCTATGTACTTTATTTATATTGTATTATTTATGTATCTTCAAATTCTCAATCACGATTCCCTAGTCACAACTAATCATTACACTTCTAATTCCAATACTTTATAATGGTTGTTCGTTACCTATTGACTAAATTTACTTATAGTGTATGATGATCCAACCCTTACATTTTTACAGTCATTAAATTTGACATTTATTAATTTATATAAATGATACAAGACAAGCCAAAAAACGAATAAGAATAGTACTATAATGACTAATAAGTTAATTACATTTGTTCAAATAAAATAAGTGCTAAAAATGATTGATTTTGGAAATATGGATCCATCAGTTCCCTATAGTGTGCTTGGGTTTATTACTAAATTGTAAACTAGTGCAATAAACAATTTCTTTTTGTAATAACGAGTGCATGGCCACAAACATTGCCAAAAAATGACAATTTAGAACCTTTTGGGGGGCTTAATTTCCACCAGGCTTAAGAATGCGCTTCATTGTTGTGTTTATAGGTATAAAAGGAAGACTCAGTCCATCCACGTGTACAACTCCACGACACCCACTTGGTTGAACTTTACGTTGCTCAAGGAAAACCTCGATGAATGGTCTCAAGTCAACGATTTTGGTTTGAGATCGAACGTGATTAAGATGAACAATTACAATACGAGAGCATTGTTTCTGAGTAATCTTAAAGAATTGGAAAATAGTTTGTCAAATGTAGCCGAATTAGTTCCGACACCTAGTTCTTTAGACCACAGTTCAGCGGAAACAATTCAATTTAAGGTCACTGAAAATGTAAGGCTGAAATTGATGTATTTAACGGTAGCAATATGTGATATAGTTTAATACATTTATTACTTATTTTCCCTATGTAGGTGGGGTCGCCCGACGAATTCAAGTTCAAAATTGCTATTTTGGGTGGACTGTACGTCAATGAACCTGCTACTCGTGAGATATTATTATTTTTGGCTAGACATTACGTCGAGGGTTACAGAAAAAAGGACAAGGACATAGTTTCGTTTTTATCAAAAGTCGTGTTACATTTTATACCCTACTTCGAACAAAATGAGAATTCTTATGAAAAGATATGTTCGACCGACGATCAAGCTGTAGTTACTGCACCACTATTGATAGCTACTAACCAACAAGATGAGCAGATGACCACTGATAACTTATGGAAAATGTTACAACGAGAACAGTTTGATATGATGTTCAGTCTGGAAGGTGGATCTATTTCAATAAAGTTAGTTTATCTCATTACTATAAATCATATTATGAGTTCTATAGCTATAGGTATGCAACTTTTAACAGCATTTAATTTATATATTTATTATTTTATAGGGGTCCAACAATTCATCCAAGGAACACAATTTCTATAATACTACAGGATTACGAAGAGTTATATTATAGTAACTTAAAAAATGTAAGTTATCTTATTAAATACTATAATTTTAAAAATGTTATATTTTGATTATATGTTTAGACTTGCGGTGAGCCGTTAGATCGTAAAATCAATGATGTTAAACAAAACGTGTTGGATACATTCAATAATGTATTAAAAATTAAAACTGTACGTAGAAAATGTATAATCTTATATAAGTCATAACTTAAGTGAACACAAAATCTGCATGTGTGGTCCAGGCACGTATAGATGGAGGGGGAGGGTGGAGGGGTTGAAAACCCCTCTGAAAATAAATAAATGTATCTATGATTACAAGATGAAGACTACTATCCCCCCCCAAAAAAAATTTTTTGTACGTGCCTGGTGTGGTCTTTGTCCTACAAACTCACAAAGTCACAACACAGCCAATCAGGCAGAATCAGGGGGGTTGAAATTTGGAAAAGAAACTGACCAATCTCAAGTACACATAATAATGAATTCAAATCAGTTTTAAAAAGTATTATTGCAATTCTAGGTCAATCAGCGTGATGGAATAAAGGTTGGTATATTTTGGTAAAAATAACTGACCGCCACCGATCCCCTTAAAGTGATTCCGTTCGTTCAAAAAGAAATTGTTTATAGACCCTCTGCTGTGACAAGATTATGAGACTTTGGATTGTTTGTTTGAATGTTCGATTTTAGTGCTGTAAAAATAATAACATTTCTCAACATATCGTGTAGAGAACCGTCTCAAATTTCAAACTTTTGACAATATTATTATGTTATACAAATTTCAGTTTTTAACAATTTTGTTCAATCATGTGGAATGAAGAAATTCATATTTCTAAAAATTCCTTGACCATTCTTTAGAGAAAGTGTTAATAAATAATATGATTTGTACAGAGTTAAAATCACACAAGCCTCTCTTTTTTTCAATTCACTCTAATGTTAAATCTAACGTCACAAAATAGGTTCTGCTGAACACAGATTTGTCATTTTGTACATTTGTAAGACAACGATAACACGTCATGCAGGTTGGGTAACCTCTTATTTCTTAATATAGAAAAACTAAGAATTTATTTATTTCAGATGGCATTACGTTTAACCTGCTGTAACTACATAGATCCGTTAGAAACAGTATTTGTTTGGATGGAGAGTTTCCACATGCTCAAAGTCATCATAGAAAACATTCAAGGTGTTCAAGGATCAGTTGTAGATAAATTAGGCAAACCTATTCGGAATGCAATCGTAACAATAAATATGTTTGCTGACGTTTACACAGTGACTCCTAATTCTGCTGTTTTTAAGGCACATTTGCCGATAGGTTTATATAATATTCATGTGAGTTAAGTTATTTTAGACTATGAAAAATATGATCAAAAGTTCATTTGTGTTTATTTAGGTCAAGGCAACCGGATATTTGATGAAAAGTATACCGATAAGTGTGCACCGTGGAATTATTACTAATATCAAAGTTATCATGTCACATGTTGGCCATGGGTCTGTAACTCTAGGATTAAACGCATTGGTTAAAGGTGAGTAATATTTTTTAACATTTAACTAACATTGTCTTTAAACATTTAAATGTTATAAACTGTATTGAATTAGGTTCTGTTATGGATATTGAAAACAGACCAATAGAGGCTGCAATCATAACGGACGATTCATCTTCTTCAGTGGCCTCTAGTTATCATAATGGGACTTATAAATTATATGTTGGAGAAGGTTGAATCTATTGTTATTTATACATAAACTTAATTAAGGTAAATTATTTTTTCTTAAATTATATTCAATTTTATTATAAAGGTATCAGAACTATACGAGTAAATGCTCATGGATATTACACTTCCATAAAATCAATAAATATTCAAGACGACAAACCTCAGACAGTGATTTTTAAATTAATTAAAGACGAAAGAGTTTTTAATATGCCAAGGTTGATGTTTATAGTCCTTACAGGTAACTGAAATAAAAAATTAAATTGTTCAGCCAAAATTTTCAAACTTATTTCTTATGTTTCTAGTTTTTATAATCTCCATTATTGGAGTAAGTTGGTATCATTTCTACCTTAGATGGAAAACTGGAAGACCGTCATCATTCGCCTATAGAAATGGTTTTGCATTGCTGCCACAAAAACCTTATCTTTTTGATGACGATGATGAAGTGGAACTATTTCGCAACCCAGTCATTAAAGGTAAATTTACTAATAAATACTTAAATATAATCTAGGCTTCAAGATAAAAAGGTGGACAAGTAGGTACCGCTCTGCTGTACAGTAGTTGCCAAGTATATCATTGTAATGAATGTATTATATTTGAATTCAATGATAAATCATTGGACACGAAAACGATTCTGAGCGGAGACCAAGTGCGTTAGCCTAGGCCTAGCTCAGTGGCGCCGAACACGTATGGCTACTATTTACCCCATAACTTTTGTAGGTGGTAGGTGACTGCTTAGTGCTTTAAGGTCTTGTTGAATTCGATAAATTACTACTAAATATACAATATCGTAAAAATTATATATTCAACATTCATTAAAAAATATTGTTACTAAACGCTAAACTTAATTATTTTGTTATAAGTAGAAAATTTTATTGGGAATCTTTAATTAAAATTCCTTATCTTAGCTATGAAAAGATAAATTTTTATGAATTTCTAACTAAAAAATAGTTTACAAAATTTGAAAAATGTAGGTATCATGGCTTTAAGAAGCTCAAAAAGCGTCTAAATAGTTTGAAAATTTCACAGTGTTTCGAAAATGCTGATATCAATATATGCTAAACATTTAATGAGTCTACGGTTATTCGTTTTGAAAATACAATAAAATATAAAAAATTGATTAATAATTTACAGCTGAATATCAAATTTTAGTAAAAATTTTAAGTTCAAAAGATCTTAAAAAAATAAAGTTCCGTTTAAGTACACTTTTTTTTGTTTGTTATAGGTAGGAAAACTTGCGCAAAATTTTTTATTAAAATTTTTAATTTTAAGTATGAAAAGAAAAAGTTTTATGAATTTTTAACTAAATAATAACTTACAACATTTAAAAAATGTCTCATTTCTATTAATAGCTGAAAAAGTTTCAAATAAAAATAAATAAATTGTTTGAAAATATTACATGTTTGGATAATAATCGTTTTAACATTTAGTAAAAATTTCAAGTATCTGAATTTAATAACATTTGTTTTTAAGTTACAACAAATTATCAAAAATTCTTTAATTTACCTATGAAAATCCAATATTGTAAAAAATTTTAATTCAAACACTCATAAAAAAAGTTGCTTTTCGGTACTTTTTTTTTTTTTTGATTAAGGTATGTAAATTTGGGAGAAGTCTTCTTTCAACATTTATAATGTTAGCTTTGAAAAGTAAACCATTTTTGAATTTCTAACTGAACATTTTTCGATAATTTGTTGAATTTTGTCAATATTTTAACTTCAATTGTATACAAAAAAAATTGTGCCTATGTATTTCTGATTTTTTTGAAATCACATTTATGAAACTTTTATTAAATTTTGAAGCTTTTTTATTAAGTAAAATAACCCAACCAGCCCAAAGATTCAAAATATTATGAAAATGTTACCATTTATGTGAAATGCTAATATAAATATTTGGTGAAAATTCAATGGTTTACAATTATTAACTATTGAGTTACACCAAAAAAATAAAATCGATTTCCTCAAAAATTGGTTTTGCATAAAAATTATCACTTTTCTTTCATTTTTTCGGTGCTTTCTAAAACTACTTGGAATTTTCAATTTTGATCTCCCAATAGTACCAACTATGTTCTATTTTCTACCAGAAAATATGGTGATCTCAAAAATCGAAGCATGCTTACTATCCAAAATATTGCTGAAAGATTTTAAAAACACATCATTGTAAAACCAATACATTCTTTTGCTCCGCTCAGAATCTAAAATGCATTTTATTTTATTGAAACATAAATGTACTATTTATCAATATGCATGTTTAAAATTAGGCAAACATCTAATGAGAGACCTTGTAATAAAATTGTTCTACTTATTTTATAGTTTTAAGCTCAAATTTTGTTTGCAAATAAATATTTATAGAACAGATTTAAAGCATTTAGATTCACAATAGAATTTTAGACTGAACAGTCAGTATTGCTTTTATTTTTCAATGGAATATTTATTTCTATTTTTTTCTATAAGCACAGTTTCGAGTAACTGAATTATTGTGCCTCAAAAGTTCTACAAAATTGCAATTAAGAATAAGGATTAAACAATTTTTCCTGAGTTTCATGAATTTTTCATCAAATTTCTAGAGTTTACAGCCAGTATATTGATTATTTTGGTATAAATTTATTAACTAACAATTTTCTCAGCTTTAAATTATGAATTTACTAATAGTTACAATGTAATTTAAAAAATCTATCAAACAGTATATTAATTATTATATTGTTTAGAAGTAAATTATTATTTTAAAATAATTTTAAAGCGTCTATTTAATTTTGTTACATTCCAATTGAAACCACTGGTATGTTTAACAATAATTAAATATACCTTTTATT
The DNA here is from genome assembly GCF_019925205.1 of Metopolophium dirhodum. NCBI lineage: Eukaryota > Metazoa > Arthropoda > Insecta > Hemiptera > Aphididae > Metopolophium > Metopolophium dirhodum. The sequence goes on along the minus strand of NC_083565.1, from coordinate 16,246,477 downwards.
GCAGTCTGATATAATTCATTTAAGTAAAGTACTTTCTTATTTTTGTCAAACAACAAGGCATACACCTATGCAACAAAGGTTTATTATATATATTTATTACCTATTTCCACATATTATGTGATTGATCATATTCATTTATTTGAGTCTTTTTAGTCAACAATTCTGATTCATACATACTAATTTATCAACCATAATATTTTGGTCTGCTTTAATCATTATTATGAGTTATATTTTTTTTTAAATTGTATCGTTTTGTTAATGTCAAATGTAATAATTTAACTATAATTTTTAGATTCAGTGACTAGGCCATACCACGATGATTCAGACATAAGTTTCACAGATAGTTCAGAAGAATCAGTATCTTGTTATGTTCGGTAATCATTTAAAACTCACTATATTTTATTGTAAATTTAAGAACATGTCCAATGTGCTATACTTTGAGGGGGCCAAGTCAAAATTTTGAATTTCCATTGTATACTTATCAGCAAAACCATGCGCTTGACATGTTGTAATGGGAAATCTATGTTTTGTTAAGTAACACCAGTAGTGGAATCCTTAATTATTCAAAATTTAAGGCCTATTAATTATTATTATACTGACCTTTTAGTAAGCGACATTTTTATTTTATAAGTTAATATCTATTACAAATATGTTTAACATCACATCTAATAAATACTAAATAGTGTATTTAAGTCATTATTTAAGAAGATCAACGATAACTTGCACCACATTTATTGTTACTTGTTAATTAGTTTAAACAAATGTATAACCGATCAAACCTTGTAATAACTATTCTGGTTTTTAATTCATAAATAAATTAAATTTTTTATACTTGGAAAACAAGCTTGATGAACAAATTGTAATGTTTAATTGTTAACACTAAAATTTTATATTTTTGATATAAAATTAAAAACTATTCAGTTATGTTGTCTTCTTTATTTGATTTGATTTCATGTTCTCTACTCATATGGGTATCTAAAAATAGTTGTCTTCCAAATGCTTGACGGCATAGTATACAACTGAATTTGAGCCGTCCATCTGCGTGCATTTTCAAATGTTTCTTATAATTACAAAATGACACAAATGAGCGATCACAAATGTCACATTTGTGCTGAACCATATGCTCTTGAACATGATTACTTCTCGATACCTTCAACAAACATAAAAAAAAATACAATGAATAATAGTAATTGTATATAATATTTTATGAAAATATGGCTTACCCAATTCTTAAAATATCTAGGACAATAAAAACATTTAAATTGCTTAATACCAGAATGGCCTTGTTCGTGATTGACTCTACTGCTTGATGCACTGAATGTTTTTTCACAACCTTCATGGCGACATTTATAAGGGCGTTCTTTGGTGTGTACACGCATATGTTTTTGTACGAGATCTTTGAGTCTGAAACAACGACCACATACTGGACAGGCAAAAGGTTTCTCGCCTGTGTGCACTCTTTCATGGTTTACCTAAAATATGTTATATTTTATAATTTTTAGTCCAAACAAATGAAAAATATGACAAAAATAAAATTACTTTCTCAATAGGTTTAACAAAAGTTTTTCCACAAAAACGACATTCATGTAACCGACGTAAACGTTCAGGGGGTTCAATATGTGTGATGGCATGATGTTTCAAAGAATTTTTATCATTAAATTGAGCATTGCAAACATCACAGACCAATATTTCACGAGGTTTGCGGCGCATTTCGTGTGCTCTTTGATGACACCGGAGACGAAATTCTGAATCGTAACATTTATTGCATATACTAAAAAAACTAAAGGTTAATCATTCAAAATAAAACTGTATATAGTGAATTTAAGTCATACTTGCATAGAAACTTTAAGTTAGAAAATTCTGGATTTTGATGAGCAATTAAATGTGTGTCCATCATTTCAGGTGCTACTGGTTGATCACAAAACGGACATTTATTTGAATCATTTATGTGTACCATAAGATGTGTTCTTAAATAACCCTCTGAATCAAATTCTCCGCCACAATGAGGACAAGTATGCTTTGATCGAACATTAGGAATTGTACGACTATTGTTTCGGATAGCTGGATTTTTGTTATCAACATTTTTTTTAGATTTGGGTGCCATTGCATCATCTTCTATGCAGTTATGTTTGTTTAACTTAGACCAATGGTCAGATTTTACATTACATGCTAAACACTTCCAAGTTAACAATAAACAATTCTCCAATTTTTCTAGTTGAGAGTATTCACTACATTCAGATGCTATTTCTAATATTGGAATAATTTTGCAATTAGTTGGTTTATTTTGAAATAATATTTGCTCAATATGAAATTGATCTGTATTAGACTTTAATCGTATAAGACGGATTCGTTTCTTGAAACTCAATTTACGAGCTTCGACTTGGAAATAATCATTAACCTTATCAGTAACTTGATGAAGTAAATAAACAGGAATATCAAAATACCGATCGCCATATGAATCAGTGATGCAATGATTTGAATAAATATTGGCAGACAATTTGCTGGTATAATTTTGATGCACGTTGCTTTTAATTTGTATATTTTCATCTTTTGTTTTAACTAAATCTTCTGGAATAGTTTTTAAAGTTGTTGTTTTTTCTGACCTAATATCAACCAATTGTTTCATTGCCACATCTTTATGGTTTGTATAAAAGTAGCCATTGCCCCATTTGATCCAAGTTCCCAACTGAGGAATCTGTTCGCTAATGGTACCAGGACTGTCCTTTAATGCATTACTCAGGTCATCTTCAATTACCTACACATATAATATGTTTAATGATAAGCAAATGATTTATTTTTGAAAAAACCCACCTGGAACACAACATCTTGACCTTTGTGACAATTATTTATATGTTCCTGAACTGATGGAAAATGTATATTACATTCAGAACAGTGATAAGGATTTGGTTCTTCGAGAATTTCTGTTTCTGTTGTTTCTGGTGGTCGCAATGTTTTAGTAGGATCATCAATAGTAAATTCTTCAATAAATTTCTTAACTCCAGTTTCTACATCAGTATCAGTTTGCCGATCATCGTTCTGATAATCCTCTTCTCCCACAAGATTATCGAATTCTCCAATTTCATTATGTGGTTCCGGTTCCGGTTCATCATCTAATTAGAAAAAATAAATAAATCAGTTGTACAATATTGGAACACTTAACTTGCCATCTGGATATACGACGATCATTTCATTGTTTTCGTGCATGGATTTATCAACTTCTTCTTTCTTATCGTTGCAAATCTTATCCAAATGAACGACTAATGAGTTGATGTCATCGCACTGTTTTCCACAAAAGGGACACTGAATATTTGTGGTCAAACTTAACAAATGATATTTCAATAAGTCTTGGTTGGAAAACCTATCCTCGCAGCAAAGCGGGCACGCAACGCTCTCCATGAAAAAGCTGAAACAAATATTGAAGAAAAATGTATCTAAAATAGTAAGTTTCTAAAACTCTATTGACTACTACTGACGGACATTATATTTTATTGATTGATAAAAAACTCACGAACTTACTTTTTCTATAACCGTTGTCGTGTTAAAGTTCGGAAGTACAACCTGCCAACGACCCCCGGAACTGACGCTAACAAATCAATTAATTTTAAAAGTAAAACATCAATGTCGATACAATTTGATTCATAGGAAAATACTAAATAGTAAATAGTGAATGTACCCGAATTTTTAAAATATACCGCCTAAACGCGTTAGTAACTTCAGAAATGTTATTGAATTACTGACCGCTACGACGCGGATAGTAGGACGACAGTTGTTGTGTTTCGTTACCGACGTCAGACCTCAGACCAATATCTGTACCGCCATCGCCATGATTGTGACGTAGTTGTTAACCACTCTGGTTACGCAGGGTTAACCAGAGTCCGGTTGTATGGTATTGTTTTGGTGGTCGTGGTGACGGAACATATCATTATGGTCGACGGGTTTGGCCGTTTGGGTGGACGGTGTCGGTGTTGTGAGTGACGAGTTTTCTGGTGATGCAAATTGTGTTAATGTGATGTATTATTAATTATTATAATAAGTCAATACAACGGTAATGTTGAAATCAAATACCAGACAAGATTATTCATAATTCATTAAATTCGTTTGAAACTTGTAAGAAACATTCATGAATCGACATGTTAGTGTGATAATTGCGTATTTATGCTGTTAACTATGCAGTATGCACTATCTGGTATGGTCAACGCACATGCGCAGAAATGAGGAACAACACGATCTGCAGTGTGTTACACACGTTCACCGTGGAACCTACCACAATGTCTAATGTCTATAGTCTATTGTCTATTAAGATTTAAAGTCACAGATGTATATAGAATTATAGAAGTCAGTGATTAAAGTAAATTAAGGTCACTATATGTGACACAGAATATTAATAAAAAAATAATTATAATTTACCACCGGTAATACTGCAAGCCTGTAAAAAAGCAGTAACAATAATTCACATACACAATTAAAGAATATAATTTCACATATAGCATAAATGCAGTTTAGCTCCCAAGCAATTTTTTGGAATTTTTTTTTTTCAAAATTTGTGGTTTGAACATTTTATAATTTTAATATTTTTAAATTGTTATTTTTTTCCGGGATTCGCATCAACCGGTAATCGGAATAAAAATCCCCAGACTAAAATATTACTTGCAACCCATGCAAATGGTTGAACAAATATTTTTTAAACGTTAATAATATTAGTATCTATAATTACCACATTATTAATATTTAATTACAAATACGTGTATTATATTATATTATACTTTATACTATATTATATCATTCAAAAAAAATTATATATAGTAATAATAGAATATTAATGATAATATAAATAATATTTCGTTTTAAATTACGATAATATATTATGTGTAATTCAACTTAACTACAAAAATTTGCAAATTATAATATTGTAGTTTAAAATTGAAATTATAATGAATGGATAATGTACCTATCTACTCACGTCTCACCATCACAAATATAGCATATAAAAATATTTTGAATGATCGATACGTCAAATAATTCAGTTAAAAACATAGTATACAAAATATAGCTAGGTAATAAAATTAATAATTATCAAACAATAATAATTTATTGAATGTAGGCACCAGGCACCTACTTACAGTAAAAACAGCATATAAAAATATTTCGAGTGATCGACTTATTTATTTTGTCAACAACGATGTTTTAATTTTTTTTTATATGTTAATATATACTCACCAGATAATAGATATAATATTCTATTATTACTATATATAATTTTTTTGAATGATATAATATAGTATAATATAATATAATTTACGTATTTGTAATTAAATATTAATAATGTGGTAAACGGTAATTATAGATACCAATTAACGTTTAAAAAATATTTGGTTGTGAGTAATATTGTAATCTGGGGATTTTTTTTTTCGGGATTCGCAGCAATCACATGATCTAGATAATTACTACAGCAACTTGCTGACAATGACATATTGTACAGTGCACGACCACCGAACAATATTTAATCCGGTCGGCGATCGCCTTGCAAGTTGCAACTCAGCCTGCAAGGACTTAGGTGAACCGCGGACTAAGAAATCTGTCGGTGAGGTAAACAGACGTGATCTTGTGAAAAATTAAATCTATACAAAGTTTGCCCCCCCCCCTCCCCGGGCCATCACTAAAAAAATTATATGGGCGCCCATGTACGTAATCGACATCATGATTAAATTAATTAGTCATGACGACGGATTAAGATTTAAGATATACATTATACACTAGTTAAAAAAGTCAATTTAGATAAGAGGTGTGGTTAGTTACTGTTTCGTTTTTTGACATAATCAAATTCATCATCTGAACTATCAATGTCAATCTATAAACAAATTGTATAATACACTATTAATTAACACAATTGTATTAAAGTTATTATAAATGTTTATCTTACAAGAACGATTTTTCTTTTTAATTTATTGTTCAATGCTTTCCCCATTGAATCTAACATCATGAATAGTTCTGTAATCTCGTGGCTCATCTTGCAATGCCTAATTGAATGTTATGTATAACTGGTAGTCAAACAATAGGACAGGTAGTAATTGATAAGTTAAGTATAAATGTTTACAACTATAAATTAAAATTAAAATTGATTTTCTTATTTTAAAAACTGGAATGATATAGCTTATCATTTATCAGTACGAAAAGATTGATAACAATATATCGTTCGGTTATTCGGAGCACGGATAGAGATACTATGGTTGCACAACGAGCAATAATATAACGGCGCCAAATGTTCTTATCAAGTTACATACATATTACATAGTATCCATACAAAAATATATTAAAGGCAAACAGACCATAGCAATATAGCATTTTAAAATTTATGTACTAGGTTTTTGGGGAGGCTATTGCTAAGTTTGAGGGGGTTCAGCCCCCCCATATTTGCGCCCATGCACACAACTGTACAAGTAACTTTCTAAAATATTACTTTTTGTATGTAACTCAACTCATAATTTTTTTTATAGATAAATATTATTTTACTAGATAATTACATTTCAATAACTACTTAATTACTAGCTGGTTACAAAATTTGAAAATACGTAAATCTTAAACACCTAATACTATGGTCTTAAGTAGTTATCTTAAGACTCCTGAAGTCCTGACATATTATTGTGTACTGATAATATTTAAATGGCAGGCACGTACACAAACAAAAATTCCGTGTGGGAGGGTGAACCCCCAAACCCCCCTGTATACGTGATTGTTAAATGGTGTAAAAAAAATGCGAGGGTTTGAGTACAACATGATATGTATATTATATGTAAGAAGATAATATTTTTACTACGTAATATAAATGATTATTTTAAACATTGTTGTACAGTACAAAATATATAATATAATATCATAGAACAATATTATACTATAAATAATTTTAAAAAAATGTATTATTTTATGTGTGAGATAAGTACAATGTATTAGTATAAACAGTATAAATATTATTCTGTGATTATACCATCAAAGCATAAAAATGTAGATATTTTTAGACACATTAGTATATTACTATATTATATAGGCATGTTGTATTATCATCGACGATTAAATATTTGAATTAAATATGTTATGTAATTATTCTATTATTCTATAGACTTGTGATTCATATCTTATAGTATAGATTTTATAAGTTAATTTATTATATTATTAATATAAATTATAAACATTAATAAATCATTAATTCATTTTTTTTTAGAATATAATTAAAAACAAATACAAATATACAGATAGATTTTAAAGAGTTAATACTATGAATGTCAATTACATTTATAAATGTTGTTATCAAAACAAGGAAGTATTATTTAATATTTATAGTTTATATTCTATTGAACAAAAAAAACGTTGGTACCTGTCAACAAACAAGAACTGAAAAGTGTTTATTTATTGTTAGTAGTATAATATAATTAATATTACATAATATGTAATAATATTTTAAGGTTTAGTATTAGTAGGTAAGTTTGATATTATAAAGTTAAGTAGTTTTTCTTAGGATTTATCAGGTAAGTTATCTATCAGAATCATTTCTCAAAATAATATACAATATATATAAAATATAAATAATACAAAGGTAATTCATATAATAATACATATCAATATTTAATAGAATAAACAAACTCTTAAATAATTTATATTATACAAGTATAGATATTTCAATTTTTTTAGATATAATTTATTCATAATAATATAATAAATTTGTATAGCAAGTATTTTTATTGACTTAAAATATATATTACTAAATAAATAAAAAGAAACTTTCAGTCTCTGATTCTAGAAGACTTACAATAAAAACAGCAGTTTTTAAACTTACCAAAACTCATCAACAGCTTGACAAGTAAATGATTGCTATGGAGTCTATGGACCAAATCCATAAATGAAAGCTACCCTTTGGTAAAATTCCCCTAGAATGCGTTTCAACAGAGGCCTAGTAGCAGATTCCGTCAAAACTCTTACACCATTGAATAAGACTGGTAACAATAACTTAAACGAGTCATCATCTAGCTGCGCCAATAAATCAAAAACTGAAATCAACATTTCTGACCAAACTGACTCGTGCACCTCACTGTCCTATAAATGGATTGTTACATATTTGTATCAGTAGTATAAAATTAAGTAATTCAACATCAAAGATTTTATTAAAACATTAATATGATACCTTGTTCATACTAGTCTGCCTCTGCTCTTCGATTTCTACTGGTAGATTTTCTTCACTTTTTTCAATAGAATCAGGCTGTCCTGGCATGGAGTTTGCATGTTTCCTTTTTTTATATTCTTCAATTAGATTATCTAAATTTTTGCAACTTGCTATAGCATATACAGCATCATCGTCATCATCACTTCCACTATCTTCACTTTTTGATGTTAATGGTGCATTTGGATATATCTTTTTAAAATCTTCAAACTTAAACGCGGTAGGTTTCTCCTCAGTTGTTTCGAAAATATCATCATTTTGTGCAACAAAAAAGAACACTGGTTTATCTCCTGCCCTATCAACAGCGCAATGTGTACCGCTTTTATCCATAACTATTTCAACATATTTTTGGCAGGCATCATCAAATATACGTTTGAGTTCAAGTATAAAACTTTCAGTATCATTAGTGGGAGATCTTTTTTCCACAATAAGTTTAATCTGATCAGAACTCAAGAGTGACGTGCGATTAATACATATTTCAAAAAGTGCTACCAATGAAAGCGTCCAAGCTCCTCCAGCCTGCTTATATAAATTAGCTGCTTTCTCTAAGCCAGCCACTTTTTGAATAAGAAATTTTAAACCGGGCCTTGAATCAAATTCCCATGATATACCATATGTCATATTTAAACACGAGATAAATGTATGAATCTGAAATTCGGTGAGAGAGGACAAATATCCAGGCATATGTTGTTTCTGAGGTTTGAACGATTGTTCATCCATTGGTGTCATCAAAGAAGATTGGAGAAGGATATTGGCTAAGCTGAAAGAAATAAAAAATCTTCAATAATAATAACTATAACAAAGTTTATAAATCAATACCTTGGAATAGCTTTGTTGGTACCCTTTACCAACACATTTCCAATCATTTGTAATAACATTTCATTTACAAATAACCCAAGCACTATATTCTTGTAAGGAACACGTTCTGGTGATTGCTGCCATTGGTTGTCAATTTCCAAATTACACCAATGATGACATAATAAAAATATAAAACTTCTTTCGTCATCAACAATTGTATCACTTTTAACTCTTTGATGGTCTAACAAAAATACCTGAAATATCATAATTAATTTTAGTTTAATTTAATTTCTAAAAAACGTAGTGATAATTAAGACTCCAAATTGATATATAAATTTAGTTAAAAAAAAAATACATTACCTGTTGCGATAATTGTTTTAAATGCAAATTGTCATCTATTGTACTATCTCTTCTTGCAGCCACTTTAATACCAGCTGCTAAATCACCATAAAAACTATCTGAAAATGGACTGTATGTCATTGATACTCTGGTCAATGGATGTAAAGAAATAGCACAAGCTCTGTGTAAACTAAAGCTGATTAGGCCCCATTGGTCTGTAGTGAAGTTATCTCCAGCACCCAAAACAAAATGTCTCAAACATGCACATCCTAAGCGGACAATGTTCTCTAAGGGCTGAACACAGAATTCATTTAATACAAATAATAGTTGTTTCAACATAAGTGTTATTTCTTTTTCAAATTTCAATTCATAGTTCTTATTCATTTTTAGGTAATTGACAATCAGATCAGTTGAATTTCCACACAACTGTTTGAAATTTGGTAAGTCACTAAGGTCATGTGTAGACACAATCTTTCTTGCCCACATTTGTATCGTAGGAAGAAGTAGTCGGTTTATGCAGAAACAACCAAATATATAACCTGTAATTTGTTATTATTATTTATAATTTTTAAATACTAATAGGATTCATGAATAAATAAACTTTAATTTTAACTTCAGTTTATTCAGTCATAGGTATATTAATTTGCGTTAAAAATAATTCTAACCTGGTGTTTCAGGAAATGCCTGTAATATATCTAAGAGTAATTCAAGACTTTGCCTCTGATATATAGCTGATGTACCAGTAATTGCAGTACAAAGTCCTTCTACAATGCAGTACCACACTCTTAATATACCACATGGTTGATCAATTTCTTCTAAAAGTATAGCTTCATTTTTTGAATCTTCGATAGACAGTTGATTATAGTTTTCATTTTGAATACATTGTAATTCAGGTACATCATAATCAACCAAAGTAAAGACATGATTTCTAAATAAAATGGAAGTAAATATCAAGAAGACATCATACCAAGGAAATCTTTGTCTCCAAATTGCAGAACATAGCAAAAACCAGTTCACAAAGATCTGTTGTATACAATTGAACTATTTAATATTATTATATTATCTATAAAAATATTTCTGAATGTGTCACATATGCACATACATATTATGTATTATATACATTTTCTAAATACCTATGTAGCCAAAATTAATAATAATAATATTTTATGTACATTTTTTAGTAACCTAGAACAGGCACAACTTTTTTATTCATAAAAGAATTGACAAAAAACTATTAGATCCTTTCAAAAATATTGTTTTAATTAATTTATATTGTTTATTTATTAGTATGCAAGGACTTTTTTTTTCGTCCCAATAACTCGGCCTATATATTTTATATTATTTACTATATAGTAAGGGAAAAATAGATATATCATTGGAAAGGTATTAAAGAGTAGATTGGAAGATAAAATACAAAAATAGGAATATACTAGTGGCCTGTGCCATTTATCTATTAAAATAGAATAAAAAAAAAAAAAAAATAGTCCAAATAGTCTTGAGCAATACGAAATATAAAAAGCAGTAACTTAACCGATTTATATAATTTAAATAAGTATAGTTCATTATTGTTTGTTATTCAAATGTACATAAAAGTACTTTAAGTTTGTAGCTTATAGACAAAATAATTCTATTCTGTGCTATAGACTAAAAAATTTAAATATGAAATATCTATTGTTCTCATATTATAAAACGTTCAAAGGAATAAAAGGAGAAAAAGGACAAACGCTGATACAACTGTGCGTGCATTAAGAAACGCAATATTTTAGAGCACGTTGATTTTACAGTAAAACTGGTTTTAATGGTTGAATTTTGACACAATAGACGATTCTAGTATATTTAATAATAAGTGGTTTGGCTCCAAGATCAGTTAAAAATGTTGATTTGAGAATTAATTTTTTCTATGTTTCAAGTGTATTTATAGAGTAATGTGAAATTTTCTTTTTAAACCCAATTTAATTTTGAATTAATTGTAAATTTTAAACACTGGGTGATCCATTTAACGTAAGACACTCATTATTTTAAAAAGTATTAATGTTTTTGGAAATATTTTTTAGATTCTGAGCGAAGCGATGAATGTATTGATTTTACAATGATGTGTGTTTTTTTTTTAATTTTTTTTTTTTTGTGTCTGTCATCACCTTTTAGGACAGTAAAAGTGCTTGGATTTACTTCAACAGTAACTTTTCTGATAGGAAAGTGAATCTAGTTGGTACTTTGGGGGGTCCCAGTAGTTTTCAAAAGCGACATGAAAAACAAAAGAAGAATTAAGGAAAACCGGGAATTTTTACGCAAAATCTGTTTTTGAGAAAATCGATTTTGGTTTTTGGTGTAACTCTAAAACAAATGACCGTAGGGACATGAAATTTTGACTGAATGTCTATAATTGAATTTCCTACACACCATAACATTTTCCAAATATTTTGACTCTTTTTGAGCTGTTTACGAACATTGTCAGTTTTCAATTTTTTTAGTTTTTTTTTCTATAAATATCAATAAAATTTTATCTGTTGAGTAAACAAGCTTGAAAATTTAATAGAAGGCTCCTAGATTATTGTTTCATAGGCAGATGAAAAAAATTAAAAATCCTTAGTCACAGTTTTTATTTATAAGCATTTAAAGTTCAAATTTTGACAAAATACGGAAAAATCTCGAAAATTAGAAAATTATTTTGAGTTGAGATTCATAAGAATTTTTCTTTTTAAATCTAAGATTTAAAAATGTAATATAAGATTACTCATAAGTATGTCTACCTTTATCAAAAAAAAAATGTCTACAAGAAACTTAAATTAAATATTTATGAGTCTGAAATTTATATTTTTACATTTGATATTCACTTGATTTCTCATGTAACAATTTTCTTATTTTATTGTAATTGAAAAACGAATGACTGTAGATACTTGACAATTTCACTGAATGTTTATATTAGCATTTTCTTTACACCATAAAATTTTGAAAATATTTTGACTCTTTTTAAGCTGTTTACGGACATTGTCAGTTTTCAATTTTTTTAGGTTTTTTTTTTATAATTGCCAATAAAATTTTATTTGTTGGGTAATATAGTGAGTGAAAATTTAATACAAGATTCCTGATATATTGTTACAGTAGCAGTTGAAAAATATTAAAGATACATAGGCACAATTTTTTTTTATAAGCATTTAAAGTTCAAATTTTGAAAAAATTTATCAAACTTATAATTTAATAATTATTTTGTAGTTAAAAATTTATAAAATGTTTAACTTTTATAGCTAAGGATTGAAAATTGAAAACAAGGCTCCACGTAAATATATTAAATCATAGATAAATAAAATTACTTTATTTACAATAATATCATCAAATATACTTGGTAATATCATAGGCTGACTGACCGTTTTCGCTCAGAATCGTTTTTCTTATACAATGATATTATATCATTGAATTCAAATTTAACACCATCCATTACAGTGACCCACTTGTAACCTACTGTACAGCAGAGCGACATCCACTTATCCACCTTTTTTTTATATTTCAAATGTTATTTTTAATAATTAGAAATCATAAAATTATTTTCAAAAATATAATATTTTTTGAAATAATGAGTGGTTCATGAATCATGACAAAAAGATCAGCTGGTATAAATCAAAAATTTCTATTTTATAACCCAGATATATAATTTATAAACAAAGATTAAAAAGTATTTAAATTTTTTTATGGATATGGAGTCCATATACCAAGATATTTGGACAAGTACAAGTAATAACTTACCGTTTAGGTAAATGAAATTTTGGGCAAGCTGGCATAACATACATTGACCTTAATATTAAACTGCAATGCTGTAAATGTTTAAGAGCAGCTTTGCACAGTTCTAGTCTAGTATCAGTGTCTGAGTTGTCAAAATCTAATTAAATGTAAAACAAACATTGTGGTCAGTTTCATTTTACATACTATGAAGAAAAAAGTACTTACTAGTTCCTCGTACATGTTTAATGAGACAAGCTATACAATCAACCGCTGCATTTGAGAAAGCTAATGTGTCATCAGTGTTCAGAAAGACTCTGAATACTTCTAATAAAGATGATAAATGACTGCTATTGACTACTTTTAGAGCACCAAATAAAGGTCTCCAACCTGATCTTATATCAGAACGGTTAGCTTCGACAAACTCACATAGGCAACTAACAATCTTTTAAGAATAACATTATTAATTAATTTGTTTAACATAAATGTGTAGTAAAAATGAAATTACTTGGTCTTGAATTTCTATGTCACATAGTTCTAAACATAAAAGATTTTCAAAAGGCTTGAACAGTGATTCATTGATATGAAAATGAGAAAGTTCTGGTTGGTCGTTAAGAAAAGCTAAAACTGTATCATGAATTGAAGCTATAGCTTGTTTAGACAATGCCAAATCTTTATGACATGACACCTGATATAAAATATAGAAAAATACAGTTTATGAATGTCATTTAGTAGATAATATTTAACATGAAATATCTTTACTTCCATCAGACATGGCAAAACAATTGACCATATTTTTATCATGTGGAATAATGGGCGCCCGCTTTTGATGCATCGTAACATAAGTCTAGATAATCGCGTCAAAAGAGTGGCATTGTTAGTACTATTGTTAGACTTCTTCTGTTCTGGTAATTTAAATAACTCGTGCCGAATAGTTTCACATAAGCTACGTACAAATTCAGTAAGCGCTCTCAGATTCAATTTTAATGCGGCATCTTCAAATAATCTATAATAATATGATTGTATAAGGTATTAAAAATTAAAATAAAACAATAAATTTCAATCAAATTAATGGTATATACCGATCAACATATTGAGACAGAATACAGACTATTTGTGCAGCATATTCTTGGTTCAATATACCATTGTTTTCAATATCGGCTCTACTTTTATTTACCAAAGTTGATATGGTTTCTGTCAAATTATTGGGAGAAGTTGGCGAAGACAAGAAACTATAGACATCCATGCTAAAGTTAAAACAGATTATACGTTTTCAAGTATTATTTATCGAAGACATTTTTATTTAAAAATTATTTATTTTTATATTTATATTTATTTTTATTTAAAACCCTTTCACTGCTCCAGACGTACTATTATGTTCCTGTATTTTATATTATTATAATTTACGTGTAATCAGAGGTAATCCTGTAATTTCAGGAATTTTGGAAAGGAAGGGGGTTGATTTGAAATATTTTCAAACAAAATATTTTTTTAATTTAGCAGTATAAATCAATTTTAGTTTTTTTTTCGGAAACCTATCTATTACAGCCAGTTAAGAACGATGGTGCAAATACAAAAATTAATTGCCAGAAATTATTAGTTTTTAAGGTATAGTCTTACAAAGTTTTTTTTTTGTTTATTGTTTACCGCGCTTATTACAAATTTTTTCTTCAATTTTTTTTTTTTGAAACCTAGGTAAATTAATGTTTCAAAAATTATGGCGCAAAAATAATTTTGACACCCATGGTGGTTTTACATAATAAGTCAAGAGATATTTTTGATTTAAATTGTCCGAGCAAGCGAGTGATCACGCCGGGTGTATATTATATATGCTTTTAATAATTGTATTATAACTCCAAGACCCACCCAAGGTAGTTTTACATAACAAGTCGAGGGATGTTTTTGATTTTGATTGTCTATGGGCCCGCATTACAATAGTCCATTACACTTCGATTACGCTTAACCCACTGATTTTACCAACCGAATTCTGCGGTTTAACCAGATATCAACTATTGTAATACGGGCCCTAAGTGAGCGAGTGACCAAGTCGGGTATATTATGTATATGAAAATACCAACAATTTCAATTAGCTATAACTTTAAAATAGTTCCTAATAGTAAATAGTACCTAACGTTTTCAACATGCTGAACTACATGGGTACATTAAAACAAAAACCCCTAACCCCCGAGCACGCCCATACCTGTAATTGTATAGCTTCAGGAAACCCTGGCTTGCATTATCTTAAACTAAAAATATAAAAATATTTAATTTTAGGTGGCATACACAAGTTGCACAGCATAAATAATGTAGCAGTGAAAAGGTTAATATATCGTAGTCATAATATTTTAATAAAATAAAAAACTGAAAATAAATATTTAATATTTAGAAATATAAAAAAGATAAAAGTTAAAAATATTATACTACATAATAAATAAAAAGCAATGATAGTTTTTTCATTTGCATGTAAGTGTGTAAAATAAAATACACGTCTCACCAAACTTCTTCATCACTATCTACAGATGTACCAAAGCTTTTGTTTAAATTTTCAGTATTTAATAACTTAGGTTTAACCATCTTTAAAGCAGCAACCGATGAAGATGTCTGTCGAAAAAATACTTGTTCTAAGTATCCAACATATAGAGCACAGCTATAAAATTAACATTATAGGTAATATAATTCTAGTATGTATAGGTATATTTCAATCAAAAGCTGTATTTATGAGATATACTTGAAAATATGTGGCCAACATTCTTGTCCGTGACATCCAAATTCTAAGCCACGTGAAAGCATCACGTCCATACTCAAAACATGTGATGTTATTAACTTTGGTTGCTTTTTAATTATGCCCGAAAACCAATTTACGTTTCCTTTCTGAGCACAAGAAGCTTTCACGAGTAGAGAGAATATACCTTCACAGCGATTATGCATACCTAATGAATATAAATATAATATTAATATAAACAGTAAATAATAATTTAAATAAAGTACAACGTTCAAATATTAAAAACAAATACAAAATGTTTGAACATTTAAATTCATTACATACCTAAAATATTTGCAAGAGTAGCTGCTTTTTGTAAAGCATCTAGACTATGTTGTACTGACATCTGACGAATAGAATCTTTGTTTAATTCATTTCGTAACATTTTTTTAACCTGAGTATTTTTTGAATCATTGGATGAATCAAATTCGAGAGGAACGGCCAAAACATTCATCATACTATCCCAGCAACATGTAACGATTCGTCTACTTAATTTTGTACCTAATAAAAATAAATTACTTAATCATAATATTATTAAGATACATTTTTTATATTCTAATAAGCTCTATTATAAAACGTTTATTCAGGGTATATAAGTGTAAGTCAATACATTTATATATTATATGTTAATTGAAATCATACCCGCATCAGCATCAGGACTTGTCTCTGATCTACAGACTGTTCTTTCTAGGCGAAGACAATCTGATAACAACCAATTAACTTTATTCTCAGAATTGTAGCCATCAATATCTAAATTAACAACAATTTAAATAAAATCAAGTGTAACACAAGAAGTTAAAAGATATGAAATTTATGTTTAACAATTATAATAACAATATTTTTGTTTAAGACATTAATTTAGAAGTGCATGGACACTGACACACTGTGATGTAAGTAAATGCTATGTATACCTCACTTTCATATACATTTTTTGAAAGCTTGTATTTTTAAAAAAAGAAAAATAGGTATGTTTAGAAATTCAAAAGTTTAGTCTACTCGATAAATATTATTTTCAACCAATTTTTGCACATAATAATTTCTCATAATTTTGAAATAACCTAAAGTTGATTAAATAGTAAATATTATGTTTAATTTTATACATAATAGTGGTATTTTTAAGTTTTTGTGAGTTTATATTTTATTATACCATATAAAATCCAAACCATAACGATGGCTGTTTTGTTACTAATAAAGATGATGTGACAACTTATATCTAGAACCAAGCGCCAATTGGAAAAATAAAAACAGTTTATAACACTACTACTATAAAATTATAAATGCAATATGAAACAAAATATTTATAAAATATATTTAAAAAAAAAAATTATTTCAAATAATTCGTTAAAAACGATAAATCAAAAACCAAACAAAAGAAAGCATTGCAAACAAAACTAAGCTGAAATTATAAATCAAGCATGAAGTTAGACCCCATATGAACCTGTTAATAGATCTATTAGCGCCAAATGACCAGCTGCTTGAGTCTTGTAACTGGACAATACCAAAATATTAGTAACGAGTACATGTTGATAGAGTTCAGCTAACCAACTTCTAGACACATACATCAGCATGCCACTGCTGTAAATTTCTTCAACAAATTGATCCTGCAGAACAACCCACCCACCCAATGGTTATATTGCATCTTGAATAATGTAGTATACAACACAGATGTGTGGTTTAAAGCAATAATTTTTTGATACAATTGTATAAATAAAACCTATAATTAAAGTTGCCTAACCAATAAGAATGTACAGTTAATTACAAATTAATAATAATAATATGTAATTAATAAATTATAATATAAAAATTAATTGTGTTATTGTTATGACTTGAGTATGTTTAAAATCTAATGTTACATAAAATGATTCATTTTATAATTTTTTTATGTTTTCAATTTTGATTATTTTAACTTCAAAGTTTTACATTGGGATTTATTGCAAAACATTGATAGGTCAAAATGTTGTAATGTAAGAAATATTGGCTACATTATTAATATTAAATACAATATACTGGTGTTTCAACATACAAATGTTTTGCCAGTCTGCAATTCAACCATAGTCCTTAATATTGTAATATGTATTTGTTTTAAACTTACTTCAGACATGATGGGAAGTATAGAAGAATCATCATAATAATTTTGATTAATTAACTTTAAATTAAGATATAGTGACATAATTGTTGCTACGTAAACACCATCTGCATTTATTATTATTGCACCATATTTTTTATTATCTTGTCGTATAATTTCTAAAATAAATTAAAAACAATTAGAAATTGTATAAATTATGTAATAATATTATTAGATTTTCTTCTAAATTGTAAACATACTTAAATATAAAAGTATAATACCGCTTTTTACTAATCTTAGACTTTTAAATTATAATATCTATTATATATCTTTAAAATATATTATTTTTTTTTTTGTATTTATTAAATCATGAAAATTGTAAAAATTATTAATTATTAAACAGCAAAATAATATAGTTCATTGAATATCTTAGGTAGAAAAATTATCTTAAATTGTTTAGGTGTAACAATTATTTTAACAATAATTGCATATAGATGATTTAACTACTGTTTGGGTATATATATCTATATAAAAAGTATTATTATAAACACAATTTTAATATTTTATAAGCTTTATTTAAATATAGTAATATAACCTTCGCAAAAGCTGGAAGAAAACCTTTGGATCTCTTCATCAACTTGTAATGTACTTCGCAGTGGTAACAATGTAGGTAAAAAACTAACTAAAGTCTGGACAAAACTACCAGCATTTTTTCTTTCCAAATCCAATAATTCAACAGACTCCTAATAATATAAAATACATATTATTATTAATTGAGTTAAGAAACTAATATATTTAATATACAATAATACAATAAATCTAAATGCTTAATTAAAACAAACATAAGTGATGTTAAAAAATGTATTTTAATCTAAAATGTATTCATGTTAGATATCAGTTATATTAGTAAATGTTTGTGTATTGTATTGAGTATCAGAAAACAAATAGAGCCCACCCAAACAATTTTTTTTTTGTATTTTCACATTTTGACTGGAAAATTAGTACCTTTAGTTGGTGGACAATAGTACTTTGTATTATTTTACATAAAAAAGCAATATAAATGGAAGATAAAACTTACTGGAGTAACTTGAAATACATTACAAGTATTCAACTTTTTTGTCACTAGTTCTAAACGAAATGCTTCTTCTTTTAGGTTTTTCTCAACTGCTGCTTCCATTTCGTCAATCTGAATTACAAGTAATAATAATAAAAATTTACTTCAAATTTATCAAATTTAAAGAAATACAATTTTCTATTTTATGGCTTATTAGCTAAAAAAAAAATTGTAAGTTAATGATCGATGTGTTGTACATAAGTTACCTGTGGATCATTTTGATATCCTCCTTCAGGACCTTCTGTATTACCACTACTTGGAACTCCACTACTACTGCTTGTACTGTTAATACGACTTCTGTTTCCAATAGATGACTCAGAAGAAGAAGATAATTGTTCTCT
The DNA here is from genome assembly GCF_019925205.1 of Metopolophium dirhodum. Classification (NCBI taxonomy): domain Eukaryota; kingdom Metazoa; phylum Arthropoda; class Insecta; order Hemiptera; family Aphididae; genus Metopolophium; species Metopolophium dirhodum. The sequence goes on along the minus strand of NC_083565.1, from coordinate 16,227,136 downwards.
ATAGATATTTGGTAATCTCTTTGTTGATTCGTAAGTCAAAGGTCCGGTGTAGTCGCAACTAGCCAATGACTGGAATTTTTCATTTATTTTTTCAGTATAAACATCATTAATTCCTTTTCCAGTAGATAAATCAAGAAGGGTTGAAAGAAGAGAAAGTATACACGAAACACTTATAAAAACAATTTCCCAATCTGTACATTTGGAACATTCTTCAATAGAATCCATCACTCTAAAGCATCAAAAAATTATAACAATACATTTGATCAAATCATACATAGAAAAATGTATATTATTTTATACTAACAAACGTGTCAATGCCATATCACTCTGTTGACATATTTTATCGTCCTCGACAAGTATTGGTCCAGCAAAATCCACTATTCTATTTGGACTACTCAATAGCTGAAATAAAATGTATTTTATACAGCTATAGGTGGTATAATATATAATATACAATATATTTTACAAATACAAGTATTATTAACTATTAAGAACTTTTTAAAATTTTAATATTTTTAAATGATTACAACATTCAACAAGTTGTGGCAAAAATTTGCATCTTTAAGGTTGTTAAACTGTTTTTAACCAGGAATAGTTTCAACAAAATTTACTATTTTTAACCATTTTTAAAAAAAAGCTTTTCTTATGTACAATTGTTAATGTACTCGAGTATTGAACTTAATTAAAACACAAAATGGGTTAGGTAACATGAGAAATTAGTTAGACAAATTTGATTGGTCACTCAAATTAAGAATAGGTGTCAGATGCCTAACAAATTTTCCAAATATTTGGGAAAATACCCTTCAGATTCAAACCAATTAAAAGATGGGATACGTTAGTGAGTAGCGACAGTCGTAGATTAATGATGCAGAAATACCCTTGGAGCCAGTGAAATTTTAATTTTTTAATTTGGAAAGTGTATAAAGAATGTTATTGGGAGAGTAGACAACATTAGACAAAAGGTTATATACAGAATAAAGAATATAATAAAATTTTACTCATTACTCATATTATACGTACACAAATTAATTAATTTAGAAAAAAACGGGAAATTATACTACATATTTTACAACTAAATAATATTGTGAAATCCTAAGTATTTTCCATAAAACCAAAAAAAAAAGTAACTTGTATTAACTCATGTACAAAGCTTATAATTTTTGGCCAAAGATAATAATATGACGTTATTAAACAAGACAATTTTTAAAATGTTTATTAAAAATGCTTGATTTAACAAACAACATTTTATAAAAATAATAATAAATAGTTTTTCTTTTAATAACTTATTAATTACTTAGAATAAGTTAAAAATCAAGAAAAAATATTTTAATATAAGTCTGATAGATAACAATAATACTCAAGTACAAAATAATAATCATTAATTAGTTAATAAAACTACAAAAATTTTACATTTTTATCTGATTAAATACAGGTTATTTTAATAGATTTAAATTCCAAAAAATCTAAGATAAAGTTACTTTAATAATAGTAAGTATTAGATTATTTTAGTATTAATAAATTTAATTAAAATTGTACCTATTCAATTTGTATTTTAGTTAAACAATGTAAAATATTTAAGATTTTTCTGTTTGTGAAACCATTAAATAATAATGAACACATTACTCTTTTTCCTGAATAAATCTAAATACCTACCTCTTTTAAAGCTTTTAAAGCGTCTATTCTATAGAGAGGCGGTGGATACAAAAGCATTCTATGAAAGACAGACTCCAAAACAGGTCTAAGAGAACTCACACATCCAACCAGTCTCACTAGTTGACTTCCAATACTAAAATTAAAATGCATGCTATATATTAGTAGTGTTAATAATTAGTAAAAGTCTAAGCATGGGAGTTGTTATTATTAAAAATAAAATTATTACCTATATATTATTTTAGATTGATTGCTGTTGAAGCTAGGAGCACTTCCCAAGACACCAGATCCTCTACCAAATTTAGTGACTTTGTCATCGTCTCGTGACACTATTTTTTTATCTACTCGAGGTGATCCTAAAAAAGCTATAATAGCTGGACATAGCCGTTGCCATAAGAACATAGTAAAGTGCCGATTATCATGTACTTTTTGGGGTAAGCTTGCAACAAGAGCATGAAGACACTCAAGATAAAAGACAACAGCTTGACTGCAACGATCTCCGCTATTAACATGATAAATACAAGTTAAACCAAGATTTTAAACATAGACAAACAGTCTGGGCAATATATTTACTTTTGAGTCTCATCTATTTTACTAACAATAAATTGTAAAATTGGTAATGCTTCATTAAAACACAATACTCCACCAGCACCATTGTCTTTCATTTTATTAATTTCTTCACATTCTTCATCTGGAAGTAAAACAAATTATTAAAATAACTTTTTATAAATAATTGAATACAATATAATTGGAATCGGTGAAATACTATGTAAATCATAATTTCTAGAGTAGAGAATTTTTGTTTTTAAATACTATTGTGTTAAGTAAACATTAAACATACAAACAAACAAAAATTATATGGAAAATTTATTATAGAACTGGAGTTTATGGAGATAACATGGATTAGATTCATTAACACTACATTAGAGAAGGATGACCGTTTAAAAATATCAAATAAAATATTATGTGCAAGGAACCATTAGCAGTTTCTCTTATAAGTTAATACCTAGTCTTTTACCGACTCAAATAGAAATAAAGTACCTATTTTACCGAGAAAGTTGCAAAAATATCGTAGTGTCTGACTAACAGCAGCTTGTGCAGCAGATCGAATTCCTTGGTTTCCATTTTCGTATACTTCACAGGACAGTGTAAGTATTTGTATTATAATACGCCCATTCATAGTCCAGTATGAAGAACACGCAACATTCAAAAACACCTATAAATTAATTTCAAATAATTAACCTTGTTTATACAATATAAATAAGTAGAATTACCTTTAACATATCTATTTGTGTGTCATCAGACTGTGTTAAAATAGAACTAATTGTATGCAAAATCTGTGACGGCAACCATAACGAATCATCTTCTGGCTCAAAATTTGATTGAAAACGATCATCTCTCAAAATTTTCTAGACATATTTTAGTATTAGAATTTAGTAATAATCAGTTATTAATGAACTAATAAAATAGTAATTTTACATTTAATCCACACAAAGCTTGTGCCACTAATTTGCTTTTTCTGGTTTCAAAGGCCAGTTTAAAAACATTTAAACATTTTGCTCTAAGTTCATGAGCCGGATCACGCAGGGATCCCTGTTGCTTCTCCAAAAACACTGAAATGGGAGTATAAATTCTAATTTAAATATTTCATCTAAAAGTAACATAATATAATGTCTATCAACTGCACAAAATTGATAGATCGAAATTATTTAGAATATTAACGTAAAATGCTACCATATGCTTCAGTTGCTGACTGACTCAGGCTGGTCAATTTTGCGTTCGCCGCATCTTTCGATATCTGAATCAGTAGATCTTCCATGTTGATCAACTATTTTTGGATTATAACATCAATACAGACATATCGTATTCCTGTGCGATATTTCAAAAATGATTTTACCGACTGTACAATTATACGACACACGCAACTCGTGGAATACTCTTGCGCATATGTGTATGTTGTCAACAACGACTGTCAAAAGATTGGAAACTGGTATGAAATTTGTCACTTAGTTCGTCTCGAACATCGAAAACGAAGTCATCGGAATCATACAAAGAGGGCACAGGATTAAGGAGACAGTAAGTCAGAAAGTTTTCGAAGACAAACGACGATTGAACGACGTGCCGACTGCAGACTTTCTTGATTCTTCGAATGTTATGAACATTTCAATATTATGATAAGTTGAAAACTGTTTTTATCATTTCTGTTATCATTAACATTGCGCTCGCCGCGCGCATAATATTCGTGGCACGCGAACCTTTTTTTTTTTTATTAAATATAACATACAATCTGTCTACAAAATAAAAACAATAAGTAATAGAAAAGTATATTATACAATTATACAAACATAAATCACGTGAAGAGGAGACCATTCATTAACAGAAACTCGAAATTTGTTTTCCTATTTTAGGAGTTCTCTAGACCAGTTTCTTTTTAATCGACGTGTAATTTGTGGTAATGTGAGAGAGGACATGTTTTTAATGAAAGGGTTTATATGATTTGTTAATTTTGAATGGAAACTTGTAGGTATAGTGGCTTTTTGTAAGATAGTTTACGGTTTGAATTTTTAGGTCATTATGGAGGGCTGCATTTGTTATGTCTTATGTACCATGGAGCACTGCCGCACTGGTGATTAGTCTAAGTCGGGTAATTGACTGGAAGGCTTGATTGAATAGGGCGAATTTTGCGGGTTTAGCTGGGCCCCAAATTTGTATGCTATATAACCCATTGACCATACTGACCTGATGGTTGCTTTGTATAGCAGTAATTTGTTTTTGAGACACAAATTGGAATTAAGTCGAGGTCTAAGTAGTTTACAATGATGTGTGTTTTTTTAATTTTTTATTGTGTTTGTATTGGTGCAATTTGGGTTAAAATTATGGGGGCGCTAGATTTATGTCGACTAAAGTGATCATTGGAGGGCTTTGCCCCCCACACCCCCCTCCATTGATACACCTTCACATTAATCAATATAAACAATTATCTAACACAGTACATTATGATCTCTGAATATTGTTCTGATATTATTATTATTATAAAAATGATAAGGTCTTAGAAATAATTGTATCCAAATACCTATGGCATAATATTATAGTCAATAAAAATTCGATAATGTTTTCAAAAATTTGGCGGGTGCTAAGCACCCCCAAGCACCCCCCAAATCGCGCCTATGTTTGTGTACACGATAAGCCATAAGCGTAGTCGAAATAATGCTTCGATTTTTAACTTCAGTATCTTGTTCGATGGGAAAGTGAATATAGTTGGCCAGTTGGAAAGGTCAAAATCCCATATTCCCAGAAGTTTTTAAAAGCGCCGAGAAAAAATGAAAAAAAAAAAATGAAGGATAACCGGGAATTTTTATGTTAAATCGGCTTTCGACATAATCGATTTTGGTTTTTGGTGTAACTGGTAACTCTAAAACAAATGACCGTAGATTCATGAAATGTTCACTGGTTGTTTATATTAGCATTTTCTACACACGATAAGTCGATAACATTTTACCACACATGATTTTCAAAATATTTGGATTTGTTTTAAGTGTTTACGGACTTTTTCAGTTTTCCAATTTTTTTAGTTTTTTTTTTCTATGAATTTCAATTCAATTTACTTTGGTAGGTAAAAAAGCTTGAAAATTTAATACAAGGCTCTCAATATATTGTTACAATGATATTTGAAAAATATTAAAATTTAGTCAACATTTATTTTTTAAACATTTAAAGTTTAAATATTGACAAAACACGTAGAAATCACGAAAATGTGCAAATTATTTTGAGTTAGAAAATCATAAAAATTTTTCTTTTTAAATCTAAGATTTGTAAGTTGAGAAATGTAAAATTTTTTTACCTAATAGTATGGATTTATATTTTATTTTATTAAATATACGGGATAAACCCTTTGGACATATATACACATTATACAATATACATATATAGTTACACATTAATTGTACAAATTATGATGTAATAATAAATTAATAGCTATACAGTAAATTATAGGCATAGAAGAAACGAAGGGTCAATATTGGCATTTGACATTTTAAATACTGATCGATTTGATACTTCTAATGATATTGACATATTGTTTAATGCTTTTGCTAATTATTTCTTAAAAGTTTATGAAAAATATGATTGATTCAATGTAAATTTTAAATCACATGATCCACCCAAAATTCTTTTTTCTTCATTCCACTCTTGTTCGATTGATTTAATTGAGGTATTTGCATCAATCAGCTCCTTAAGTCAGGGCCGTCCCTAGGGCAAGGCGAGCGGGGCTCACGCCCTGGGCCCCGCGCTCTCACCACAATTGGACAGGCCCCGCTTTCATAGATACAATAAAAGGTCAAGTTGATGAGCAAAAAAAAAAAAAGTGCATATCATATTTTTTTTTCATGTACAATATTGTTGAATGGAACAATAAAATGTTATTTATAGTAATTATATTTTATAATATTATTTAATTTTTTTTATTTAATACATTAGACCCGTATACGCTGGTATGGTATTTGTATACAATATTAATATGTTATTCACTTGCATTCTATTTTTGGCGGTGGTGTAGTTCCCTGAAAAATTAACGACGTCGCCTCGTCGCTCCGGCCGGCTCGCCCGCCTGTGAAATCCCCTCTACACAGTCGCTAACTATCGACAATTACCGATAATTATTATTTTCAGTCGATACTCGATGCCGTAGTTAGTAATAGACTATTATATAGACTCAATGATAAAATTATAACACAAACATTGTAAAGAAGGGTACCCATAAAATAAATTTCTGGTTTTATTAAGCTATATTATGGATTTTGAATATACAGGGAGAAATGTGTAAGTTATGTTCGGTTGGGTATTTTATTATAAAGGTGTTTTATGCCCATTACACATACATTTATTTACCAAGTGTAAATTCCACTGCACACTGGTATCCACAAATGACCACAATATAAAATAAATACATTAAAAGTACCTACACATAGTTCGTCAAAAATAGTAACAATATTGTGATATTTTCATACAAGTGACATATTAAATAAATTATACAAATATTCTACATTTTTTGCCCCAACTTGAGGTATAATATTATTATATCAATAATGGTCTTTAGAAAAATTAACGCGCTCGAAATTCTAATGCTGCGGGCCGACGAGAACGATAAACACATTACTGGCCGGCTAGTAGTAATACACGTCGTCGTCGTCTGGGAGATTTTCTCGGAGATCGGTCTCTGTGTTGGACGATTTGTATTTAGCTCATTAGCAATTCTCGATTAAATCCCAACGTACACGTATACAAATTATCTTCGCTCAAACAAAAGATGGCAACTAACTATTATAACATCGACGCTGTAAACGTCATATTGCTCGAAATCTTAGAAGACATTGTTGTCAACATTATGGATGGCACTTACGCTAGCGAAACAGACGAATATCTCGTGGGTTTAGTTACCCTTCTTCTGTCTGCCATTGATTCGGGCGCTACTGCGAGTGGCGACGATCAGACCCCGGAGTCGGAGCCTGAAGGACAAAATCCGATTCTTGGAGGCGCAGATGGACAGGAGTTTGACGAAGACGCCGAGGAGTCCGTCTCCTTGCACAGTGATGGATTGCCGAGCGGCGATGCGCTGTCATCTGCAGCAGAGTCGGAGCTTGCTCCGATCCCAGAGGCAGCACCGCTCGGCAACAACAACACTGTCCAGGAAGACGACAATTCGAAAATTTTGGAAGCAGAAGAGGACCATTCCGTTTTGTTGGCGAGCAGCTGTACGTCGTCGTGTGGGGACGCGCCGTCCTCGGAGTCGGGGCCTGTCGATCCCACTCCGACTCCTGAGGACGGACCGCTCGACGACGTTTTGCGTACAGAAGACGTGTTGGATGAGAAAATTGAGCCGGCCAGGGGTATAGTTGTAAAAAATAGTCTTGGTGAGCTGGTCGGTTGGCTAAACCCGGCGGCAGCACCCGGAAAAATCGATCCACCTCGTACGAGGTGGAAAAGCGTAAGACGCTTTTTCCGGGCTCTGTGCTGCTGCCGATGAGAACCCGTCCGCAGCTCACCCCTTGGCCGTAGACGACGGGCAGGATGACGGCGACACAGAGGAGGGGAGGATGTGAGAAAGAGCACGGACGGTGCGCAGCGGTAAGTCACCCACGCACGTTCTCCGGTCACCCGCGGCGCGATGGGTTGTTCGCGGGCGTAGCGCGCTCGGTCGTCTTTGACGCGCGAGACCCTCTGGCGGCTCGGCGAGCGCCCGGCTGCAGTTACGGTCACGTGGAGCGGCGGCGGCGACGGACGACGGCGGCTAGTAGTAGAGGTACCGGCGCGGGCAACGATTCCGCCCCGACGGTACACCGACGATGACGACGGCGATGGTGACTCGGTACGACGGCAGCGGCGGAGACCTTGGCACGGGGTGAGTGGTATGGAGATTTGCGTGCTAGGAACACGGGGACGTCAGCGTCGCCGGATCCAAGGAAACTTAACGGTTTCAGGGTCTGGCGGCGCGCGACTTCACCACCGCGGCGGCGGAACGAAGAAGCGGCCGAAGGGACAACGCCAGGGCAAAAATTACCGAGAGTTGAGGATCGCGCTGCGGTCCGCTGACTCTCGCCTTTTCGCCCCGCGGTAATCTCACATTGGCCGCTTCGCTCGTCCCCACCGGTTCCGCAGCACAAAATCTCGATTCGCTCGCTCCGTGTCTTGGTCTTCGCCGTCCGTCGGCAGAGTCGTCGCGCCGTCGACCGTCAACGCGCACAACATCGCGCACTATAGCCGCCGTTCGTCGCCGACATCCGTGGTCGTTCCGCGGCCGTATCGGTTTGGCTTCGCCGGCTGGGCAAGGTCGTCAAGCGTCCGAGCAAACGCGCCCGCGACATACTCGGCAACCCGCAGGACAGGTCGTGAGAACGTGCAGAGGTGACCAGTGGCCAATAACATTGCATATATCCGCACCAAAATTCGCCATCTTGCATCCTCTCCCCCTTGTTGATTGTGTCCTGACCTCCTGCCTAACGTATTTTTTTTCCTTTTATTTCTTAAAATTATTTCAAATTGTCTAATTGTTCATATATTGTAAATTTCGATTTTTTTTTCTTATTCTCGGCCCTTTTTAATATATTATTGATAGCCAATGTGCTAATTTTTTTCAACCAAAATACTATTTATGTTTTGAAAAATATTGTTTCTTCATTTTTGTATTATTTTTTGTTTTTGTTATTAATAAATAAATTTTGTGAAAACAAAAAAATATTGTTTCTTTTTTTTTCGTTTTGTTGAGTGTATATCTAATCATTTGTTACAGATTTAACTACTAAAAATCGTTAGAATATATAACTTACATAAAAAAAATCGTTAGTTAATTATACAGAGTATAAACCAACCTAACCAAGAAATATTTAAGCCATCAAACACTAAAAGCGACGAAAACTGTTGAATAAATCATAAAATAACGCATTAGGTACACCGCGGCGGGAACGACATGGACAGTTGTATAAACTATACTATACGAGGGTTCTAAATAACAATATGTATTTAATAGTACATAGTGTATATAGTTAATACAAAATAATTTGAAAAAAGGTGGATAAGTGAATGTAGCTCTGCTGTACAGTAGGTTACAAGTGGGTCACTGTAATGGATGGTGTTAAATTCGAATTTTTTTAAATATGTTTCAGGTGAATAGCATTAACTTAATGCAAAATATCTAAATTAAAATTCAATCAACATTTTTATTATTTTTTTTTTTTTTTAAATAAACACTTTTTTGTACTAATGTTTAATATCCTGTACCCAATATTAATATAAATATAAAAATTAAATTAAAAACCATTTTTAGTAAATTTTATACTATAATTTTTGGCATTTTATATTCCTTTTTTTTTGCATTTTAAGTGCATATTTTGCATTTTAAGTGCATATTTTATTGCATATTTTTGACATTTTTAATGCATTTTTTAAGGTTTTTTAGTGCATTCAATTCACAGCCCTAGTAATAGTAATAATAGCAATAGGTAATCTACTATAGTTACTGGCTACTGCATACCACGTACGACGTTAATAATAAGTAATATTAACTAATAATCCATCATTATATTCTATTGAACTTTTGAACTGGTAAATAATATAATAATATTAAATATAAAATCAAAAATGTCAAGACCACGAGACAAGTTCCGAAAATATTTATCTGGTAGTGAAAAATTTAAAAAAAAAAATACAAATTGAAGAAAACATAAACTCCATTCGTGGTACGTTAGTAAAGTTTTTGAATAAACCGAAAATTTTATCCGATGATTCCGATGTTACGACACAATTACATGTAAGTAGTACTTATAAATTTATATAATAACACTACCTATTATATTTATATTTTATACATTTAATTGGTGTAATTTTTACTACCTACCAATATTTGCTGAATACTATACCCGTAACTACTGCTTCAGCAGAACGATTGTTTTCAAAGCTGAAATTAATAAAAAAAACCATCTCCGAAGCACGTTGTCACAAGTAAAAATCACCAACTTAGCTATAATCTCTATCGAAAAAGAAATTGCTGACCAATTAAAATATGATGATATTATTGATCAATTTGCGGATATAAAGAGCAGAAAAGTTAATTTTTAATATATTTTTATATTGTACCTATTGCTATATTTTATATTTGTTGTCTTATTTTGTCAATATTTTTTTGATAATTTTTATTTATTACATTAAGTTTGATTATATGACATGGTGCGTTATTAGTTAATTTACTTATTCATGTTGTTGTAGGTGCAAGGTACTATATTTGTTAAGATTATTTGCGCACATTTGAGTTTCAAATTTGGGGAGTATAGCTCCCATATGCGATATGCAACTGACGTGCGATAATGACATTTTAGGCATTTTAGGCCCCGCCATTTTACTCTGCCCCGGGCCCCGCAAATCGTTGGGACGGCCCTGCCTTAAGTTCCAATTCCAGTCCCGGTCCTGATTTAATACCAAACATATTCCTAAGCAACAGTACATTTGTTATTTCCTCGTCTTAACTTTACTTGTTTAATTTATCCCTCTCCTTCGGTACCCTGATTCGACCAATTCTTAAGTCTTCTTCTGATCTATGATCTACCTAATATTTCAAATTACCGGCCAATAACTTTATTTTCTCTTGTATACCTAAAGTATTTGAATCGATGGTTGTAAATAAAGTTTTAACCGTTTTTAATAATGTAATCGTGGATGATCAATATAGTATTCGACGAAATGAGAATACGATTACTAATTTACCTAACTTTCAACATTTTGTATCGGACACAATTTCTCATGAATCTAATGTTGATGTCATATATAGATACCGACTTCGCTCTTAACTTTCGATAAAATTAATCATCAAACCTTATTTATTAAATTAAAACAGATTGGTATTCATGAATCTTTTTATCATAGATTATCTCTTTTATTGAAGATCTTTAGAAAATTGTAGCTTACAAAGATAATTGGTTTATTCCAAAACGTGTTAAGTACATTATACTTACATCGGAAGTTCCTCAGGGGTCCCATTTAGTACCATTATTTAGTATTATTTCTTATTTCCAATGACATTAATTTGCAAAACTGCACTACTAATGTTTGTTAATGATATAAGAATATTCCATTAGAACAGTAACAGTTAACAACCAAGTCGAAGCTGACTTACTTCAAATTGATTTAAATTCTCTTTATGAATGGTGTACAGACAATAATTTCACTTTTAATATTAATAAACGCCAGATAATGTCATTTTCCAGAGCTTGAGTAATATTTTAACAATTTGATTATAATCTCAATGATGAAACACTGCATCGGACTATGAGGCCTATTAAAACATTAGTATCTTTTTTGGACCTAAACTAAAATTTGACTGTCATAGCCCGCATCGATCTCTGTTTTTCAATATTTTATTCTCAAACTTTATAATATGTCTAAAAAAATACAAGATAAAAAGCATTTTTTTACAAATTTTTAATACAATTATTTGAATAAAATACAAAATCAAAGATCGATGCAGGAATAAGTCTTCTTCTTTCAGATAAAAAATAGTCATTAAAATCCGACAATTCTACAAAGAGTTATTCCCGTAAAGTAATTTTTTTCGATATAATATCCCCCATCAACCCCTCCCATAAATAGGTATCGGGTAGTAGATTAGTGGAAAAGTCTTATAATTGAGGTGGCAACTAAAATATAAAATTTCATTTTCAAATTTTATAGAATTGTGGAAAATTTAAAAACCTGGCACCGGGACCCTTAACTTTAATTTTTAAGCTATTGCCTATTTTGCATATCATTGCCAAGTTATTGATTCAAAAGTTAATATAAATAATAAATATAATATAGTATATTACAATAATTAAATATTTATTGTATAATATAAACGCAGTGTTTTTGGCAAAAAATAAATCAACCTACCGTAATACTAGGTAGTGTAGTAAAATAAATTACTTTAATAGTGATATCGAAAAACATATCATGAAATATAGGGCGTAGGTAGATACTAAAAAAACAGAAACATATAATATGATGACCGTCTTTGCTCAGAATCGTTTTTCATATATGCAATGAATCATCATTGAGTCAAATTGTATTCATACGTTTATTGTACTTTATACATGGTTCAATGACGATCATTGACGACTTGACAAGGTACCTACCTACTATAGTGTGTACACTCGACACCTACGCTGTACCTAACCTTATAGTCTTATACTTTCCTCCATATTTTAATTAAATCTTTACTAAACCTATTCTAACCTGCTACAAGCCTACAACTATATAATTTACGTAAATTGTAGTGCAATTATATATTACTAGGTAATAGGTATATTAAAAGTTAAAATATAGATAGGTACCTACATAATATATTGCAAAATAAAAGTCCGGATCAACACCTCAAAACTTTTTGTAGCACACTTGTTCTATATATCTAAGTAGGGATAACCATACTCATTTCTGTTATTTTTATGGTGAAACCAGAAAATGTGGTTTTTATTTTCGCATTTTACAAAGACCTTATTATTATTTATATGTACCTAATATATTGTATATTATATTATTATTATATTATGTTAATGAGCAAGTTTCAAAGATAAAAATTTTAAACACCATCATATACCTATAGGTACTGTAAAATATTGTTGTAATGATTATCTAACTAAATGTGGTTTCCTACAAATTCACAGCCCTACTTATAAACTTTAAAACTTATCTACTTTTAAATCTGCACTGTTTACAAAAAATGAAAAGATAAGTGTTGATATCATGTGACCACCTTACGGAACACCATAAACATCAAAAATACATTAGAATTTACACTAAACATTTTGATTCAAAAATAACTATCGCAAAGATACGAAGAAAACCAGTGTTTGCCAAAACCTGACTCACTAAGCCCACTGATTTCAAAGGCCTTTTTTCAAAATCAGTTTAGTTTACATCTACTTCATGGGCGTTCTCACTGTAGGGGTGTGGGGAGATAGATCCCCCATGGTTATTTTTAGTGTTAAATTTCTTCTACTCCACGGTCTACTTTAAATTAGTTCATATACACCCCCCCCCCTCCAATGAAGAATCCTGAAAACACCCCCGATCTAGTTGACTTTGATTTTCGAATGTATCATATGCAAAGTAAATACAAGATTACATGAGAGTGTAGACATCATCCAATGAAAAATAAGCGTTACTGGTTAAGTCAAAATTAGCAATGTTATCAATATTTAATAATTTATATTTTCATTAAAAATACATCAAGAAAAACATTACAACAAACATATTTGCAATTTTTTGCTTATTAGAAGAGTTTATTATTCAATTGCAGGTTATTTCCTTTAGCATTTAGTTACCAGCACGGGTTTTCTTAACAGATTTCTAAAAGTCATAAGGTTTTTTTTTTTTGCTAATGAAGATTAAACATGTTAATGTTTAATGTTTATTATTATATTCAGTGAGACACTTTTTGGACATAGACATAGACTTGAAATGTGCACGAAGTAACGAAAATGTATTATCATTAGAAACATGAATTATTTAGATATATATTCAACATGAGCATTTTTATCTCGTAGCAGGATATCTTTTAGTTCTCCGGTGAACAATGGCGGAACTCTCCTCTCGTATAACTCTATAAATAAAACGATAAACAATAAACTCCACACTATATTAATTAGTACATCATACGTAATTTTCTTTTTAAATTATAGATAGGTAGTATAATATAATATATTCCTATAAATTACGATGCACATAATTTATTGTGTATGCATTAAGCAGGAAAGTGTAACGCTCACACAAATGAAAACACCTAGTTTATGATAATTATTATTTATTATAAAAATGTCGAATTCAAACCATTATTCTTGTTTGGGAATTCAGCAAAGGCTATTTATTCGACCCGGCAGTGTATCTATATCTATAGATATTTACAAAATAGTCTTGGGCCTTGGCACTTATTATGTTTATTTATCTATTTTATAAATATAATAATAAGTAGTAACTATATTAATATTTAAAGTATTATTGAAAATATTAAAAATATATATAAGTATTATTATATTATTGGCGTTTTCATATTGTTCATCTATATGTGTAATAACGATAACATGATGCGTATATGATTGGTAAATTGTAATATGTTGTGTGTTGTATACTTGTATATTTTTTATCATAATAATGATATAATTATTAAATTACTAATACATCAATGTTGCTATCATACTATTAACCTCTTTTATTTAGAACTTTTTTTTGTCTGTTAAGCATTTATATTAATTCTATCTGACTATATATTAGCTTTACTGACTAGTTTAAAAATACAAGTAAATAAACATTAAAAGAATTAAATGATAAGGAATATATAATTATACAGAGATAAAAATAAATACTTGTATTATCTAACATGATATACGTAATTTTCGTATAAAGTGAACAGTCGAAAAAACTCGATAATAATATAGTTGAACGCTCGTACATATATTAATAAGACATTTAATATTAACATAATATATTATGTGCTCTCGTCTGATTATTTATTAGATTTAATCGCATATCAAATATTACTTTACTAATTTTAAACTTGAAATACAATAGTAGCTATTCCAGTTATTCTGTTTTAAGAAGTTTTGTTAATATTGTACGTCATGTAAATTCAGTATTATTTACGGTGATATTTTAACCAGACAAGTTATGCAAATAATTAAAAAATAATATTATTCATATTATTTTTTTTGGAGTACCATATGCTATTTGAATAAGTGCCAAAGTAAGATATTATTATTATTAATTAAAAATATATTTATTACCTATTATCATTTAATATTTGTCGGTGAATATATTATAATATATATTAATATTTAAGGATTTTAGCAAGTAATATCATTGAATGGTTATATATTAATATATATTTTTTGAATAATGAATTATTATTATAATAATTTTAATAACTATTTACCTAATTATTTACCTCATGTTATATTTTTTAATTAATTACTACAATGAGTATTTTTGAGAAGGTTTAAAAAATGCTGATAACTATTAATACAGTAATAAATGTATATAATATTTTTTGATTTTAGATAATTGTTAGAATACTGGAATTTATAGTTTATACACCTAACTTTTTCTTTTTCTCCATTTTCTCCTACCCAAAAGTTACACAAAAACTATGTAGGTGCCTACTCTAATTGTACGGTTCTCTAAGATTAATATGTCTCTACCTATATTTATTACTATAGTTTCGATGTCATAAATATGAAATATTATAAATAAATAGGTAGCTATTGCAGATTAAATGTCTTGTTAGTTGTAGGTATTTTAAATAAATTGTATTGCTTTTAAAATAAGTAATATAGCTATAGTAATATGGCTAATATGCTTATTTTAAAAAAAGTAAATTATATTAGTAAAAACGATAAAAAGTTTCATGTAGCACCTTTGTAACAAAAACGCCAAAATTTGAACAAATACTACAAAACTTTTAGTTGAAAATTGGTTTTCTTTTTCCAATAATAAATAGAAAATATTAGAAAATATTTCAAAATACTTGGTATGTTTCTACTATATAGACATAATATTATAGTAGGTATAATATTACCTCTATATAATAATAGTTAAATAATTGTATGCACATTTAATTTTTCTCTAACTAACCAATATTGCTATAACCATTTATAACTGCATACCATTTTATATGCTTCATACGATAACTTCAAACTTATAAATTAATTAATGGTCCCGGCGCTAGTTTTTCAAATTTTCCACAATTCTATAAAATTTGAAAATTAAATTTTATATTTTAGTTTTCACCTTAATTATAAGACTTTTCCACTAATCTACTACCCAATATCTATTTAGGGGGGTGGGGTTGATAGGGTGTATTATATAAAAAAAAGACTTTACGGGAATACTCTCAAGCATTGTAGAATCATCAGATTTTGATGACTATTTTTTATCTGAAAGAAGAAAACTTCTTACAGCCCGCATCGATCTTTGATTTTGTATTTTATTTTAAATAATTGTATTAAAAAATTTGTAAAAAAATGCTTTTTATCTTGTTTTTTCTTAGACATATTATAAAGTTTGAGAATAAAATATTGAAAAAACAGAGATCGATACAAGCTGTAGAATATTTCCCTCTAGCAATTAAAAAAAAAAATTATGAAATTTGGTTGATTCTACAGGGCGGTATCGTTATTCCCGCAGAGTGTATTTTTGAGGACAAACTTTTATTTTTTTAGACACTAAAAATGCTTAAATTATCTTCAACAGCATCTTTTCTGATAGGGAAGTGAATCTAGTTGGTACTTTGGTAGGTCAAAAGTAAGTCAGTAAAAAAGTAAAAAAAGCCTAGTAGTTTTCAAAAACGCCGTAGTTTACAAAAAATCGGTTTTCGATAAAATCGATTTTGGGTTCTGGTGTATCTAACTCTAAAACAAATTACCGTAGATACATATAATTTTCACTGAATGTTTATATTTGCATTTTCTTTACACCATAAGGTTAAAAAGCTTGATAATTTAATATATGGCTCCTAATATATTGTTACACATGGCAGTTGAAAAATATTAAAAATGCATAAGCACAATTTTTTTTTATAAGCATTAAGATTTCAAATTTTAACAAAATACGTAAAAATCACGAAAATGTGCAAATTATTTTTAAGTTAGAATTCATAAAAATGTTTCGTTTTTAAATCTAAGGTTTGAATATTTAATACAAATTGTTCATAAATTTGAATATTTAAAAAAAAATAAAAAGTTTACCGAAAAGACAAATTGAATTTTTATGAGCGTTTGAAGTTCAATTTTTAACAACATTGGATATTCACTCGATTTGTATACAACTCAGTAATGTACATTGCACCTACCATGTATAATTTAAAATTATTTATTTATCATCAATCGTAATTCGTAAATCGTAACTATGCACTCGTAATTAACGGACCGACGAACGGACGGACACAACACCTTATAAAGTGTTCTAAGCTTAGGTACGTTTAGAAACTTAATACGAAAATAAATCTAAGATGATCCAAACAAAGACGGTCTTACTTTTGGCTAACCATGGTTACCAAACAATTATTTTAATAACTATATTACAATTTTAATAAATGTTTATACACCTATTCAATTTTTGTTTTTCCCGGTCAATTTAAAAAGTAATATACCTATACCTACTGAGAATTTTCAATATTGGCCTACCAAAAGTACCAAGTAGACTAATTTATTTTCTACCAGAAACCTACATCAAAAAGGCTGATCAAAGCATTTTTTCTTCTAATAAAAGTGTCTTCAGACACAAATTAAAACAATTAATAAAAAAACACATCATTGTAGAATTAATCTAAAAGTCTAATTTAAACATGATTAACTTTTATTTTATTATTGGAGATAATTTTCAAAATCCTTACATCAAATAATACTTTGGCGCTTGATTTTTCTTAGGAAATTAAAAATATCATTAATATTTCTTCAATTTTAATTTTATATGCATTGAAATAAAATAATTTAAATATCAGTATCATTCTAGAAACATATACTAATCAAGTTAAATTATTTTTTTATTTTAGATTTAAATCATACTTAAAAGAAAAATGAGGACCGCATATAATGAATCTGATCGTTCAGTGTTTAATGACTACGAAGAATCAATAATATTCGATGAAGATGATCCTGATTTTAGACCTAGTGATGATTTGGAGTGTAGTTGTAATAAAAATGGTAAGTTAATTTACCAATTATTATCACATTCGATTATTTAAACAAAATTGTAGTACCTACCAATGTAAAATTAATATTTTATGCGTTATGCATATTTATAATTACGGGTAATTAAATAATTAAAAATATTGAACATATGTCCGGGAAATGTCTATATTTCCTGGGTAAACTCAACATTATCCTTGAAGAACACTGAACATTACCCTTGACAGTGGTTTATGTTAAACTTTGAGTAATGTTATATTATAGGAAATTGTAATTAACACCAAAATGAGTATCTATGTATTCGATTAACAAGTATTTAGTTAGTAAATTGTCATAATTTTGGTGAATTTTGTTAAAATATGATCCTTAAATGCTCATAATAAAATCGTTAATAGTATCGTTAATATTTTTGAACTGCTATTATATAACAATTAACAAGTAATGAAGAACCTTGTATTAAATTTTCAAGCCTTTTGACCAAATGTTTTTAATCGATAATATTCGAAAAAAACTAAAAAATTAATCAAAATATTTTGAAAGTATTATCATGTATAGAAAATCATAAAAATAAACATTTTAAATAGATAAATAAATAGGTACTCTCATTTATTTCAATATTTTATGTGTAAGGTGTAACATAAAACAAATACTCGTAGATACTTGAAATTTTCACCAAATTTTCAAATTAGCATTTTCTATACAAAACAACATTTTTAAACATTTTGACTATTTTTGATCCATTTATATAGGCATGAGAAATTTTTGATTTTTTAAAAGTTTTTTACTGTTATAGTAAATTAATAATTTTTTGTTTGGTCAAAATTAAATACAAAGTTTTTTTATAATAATTTGTTATAAGAGTAATTAAAAAAAAAATAGTCGAGCGTTAATCAAAAATATTTTAATTTTATGAAATTTGTAGTAAGAAATTCATTAAAAATGTTCTTTTCATATCTAAGATTTTAAAATTTAATACCAGATTCATCATTAAGGGTTCTTCTTATATTAAAACAAGTTTTGCAGTTAACCCGATACATTTTTATGATTGATTGAAGTCATTAGAGTTATTTGAACTAATTCAACTATTATTCACCACATAATTGTTACACCCGCGAACATATATTTTATCTTTTCTCCTAAATCAATTTTGATCGACAGATTAAAATTAAATCATCATCATTAATTATTGTATTAATATAAATTGATAAAAAATATAGATATAAGATAAAATAACGTAGATATATTATATAATGTTTAGATTGGAATACATTTATATTCAAGAATTTTAAAATATTCAAATAAAGTTATTTAATTGTTTATGAATCGATTATAGACCTATACCTATAGACTATACCTATATACTATACGTCTAGTATAGACTATACCTACATTTAAAATTATTGTTTCTTTATTCTTATCTACTTTACGTGTGCGGTGAACTAACTATTCGGTGCCTTGTCGTATTTTAGATAAATTGTATGCGTTATTATTGTTACATACCAATGTGTATTGTGTACGGTATTGACGTAGTATATAAGTATATATATTTGAACAAGTGAACGACGACATTTTTTAAAGTGTGTGGTTATATGAACTTACCATTACCGCCTGACTCACTCGGCACCTACTAATTATTATTATATAGCTATATGCGGTACTCACTTGCCCAACTTTTTTAATTTTAAAGTGAATGACCTATAATACCTATATTATCAAATTTAAGGAAATGAATAATATCCAAAAATTAAAAAAAAATTACAACTTTTAAACTATATAATTTGCTTCTAAATTAAAACATTACAAAAAATGTTACATGGGGCTTTGGGGCTTAAGATAATATTTTTTTGACAAAATCGATTTTGGTTTTTGGTGTAACTCTAAAGCAAATGGCCGTAGATACATTAAATGTTCACTGGATGTTTGTAGGTATCAGCATTTTCCATATACCAAACAATTAACAAATATTTTGACTCATGTTGAGCTATCTAATATTTATAGGCACATGCAATTTTCAATTATTAGTTTTTAGATTCTGAACAGACGGAACAGATGAATGTATTGATTTTACAATGATGTGTGTTTTTTTATTTTTTATTTTTTATTTTTTACTTTTTTTTTATTTTTGTGTCTGTCATCGCCTTTTAGTACAGTAAAAATGCTTAGATTTTCTTTAAAAGTATCTTTTCTGATAGGAAAGTGAATTTAGTTGGTCAAAAGTCAAAATTTCCTAGTAATTTTCAAAAGCGCTGTTAAAAACAAAAGGAAAATTAAGAAAAAACAGGAATTTTTACGCAAAATCTATTTTTGAAAAAATCGATTTTGATTTTTAGTGCAACTCTTAAACAAATGACCGTAGGTAAATGAAATTGTCACTGGTTATTTATATTACTATTTTCTATACACGATAAAAAATATTTGGATTTATTTTGAACTGTTTAGGGACATTTTCAGTTTCCAATTTTATTAGTTTTTTTTTCTATAAATATCGATAACATTTTATTTGTTGGTTAAAATAGCTTGAAAATTGAATAGAAGGGTCTAAGCATATTTTTCAAAGGCAGATGTAAAAAATTAAAAATCCATAGTCACAATTTTTTATAATCATTTAAAGTTCAAATCTTGACAAAATACGGAAAAATCACGAAAATTTGGAAATCATTTTGAGTTAGAAACTCATAAAAATTTTTCTTTTTAAATCTAAGATTTGAAAATGTAATACAAGATTGTCCATAAGTTTGTCTACCTTTATCAAAAAAAAAAAAAATATCTACAAGAAAGTCAAATTAATTTTCTGTGAGCGTTTGAAATTCATATTTTTACAACATTTGATATTCACTCGATTTCTAATGTAACAATTTTTTTATTTTATTGTAATTAAAAAACAAATGACTGTAGATACTTGAAAATATCATTTAATGTTTATATTAGCATTTTTTATACTTGATAAAATTTTGAAAATAATTTGACTTTTTTGAGCTGTTTACGAACATTGTCAATTTTCAATTTTCTTAGTTTTTTTTTATATAAATATCAATAAAATTTTATTTGTTGGGTAAAAAAGCGTGAAAATTTAATGCAAGACTCCTGATATATTTTTACAATAGCAGTTGAAAAATATTAAAAATACATTGGTACAATTTTTTTTTATAAACATTTAATGTTCGAATTTTGACAAAATTTATCAAATTTAAAACGTAATAATTATTTTGTAGTTAAAAATGTTCAACTTTTATAGCTAAGGATTGAAAATTTAAAACAAGATTCTACGTAAATAGGATATATATAAATTACTTTATTCACCTTAATATCATCAAATATACTTAGTAATATCATAGGCTGACTGGTCGTTTTCGCTCAGAATCGTTTTTCGTTGGTATACAATGATAATTGATATTATTTCATTGATTTCAAATTTAATACCATCCATTACAGTGACCCACTTGTAACCAACTGTACAGCAGAGTTACATCCACTTATCCGACTTTTTTAAACATCTGTTTAAAATAATTAGAATAATGATTAATGAGGCAGCTTAGTGATACATATTGCTATTTAACAATAGTAACCAACTGTACAGCTTTATAAGAAACCTTATATTAAAATTTCAATCCTCAGCTATTGAAAATAATGTCATGTAGGTACAGAAAAAGCTATACTTAACATAAATATTTGGTGAACATTTCTAGTTGATATCTACGGTTTTTCGTTTTTGAGTTACACCAATAAAACAAAATGGATTTTGTCAAATACTGATTTTGTGTAAAAATTCATGTTTTTTTCGGTAATTTTTTTTTTTTTACTGGTTATTTTGAAAATTCATTGTACAACTATTTGATATTATTGTAAAATCAATATACGACAATATAATCAATATATATACTTATTCTAAAATGAATATCAACGATGGGGAGGTCAGTTAGCCCCTGCGTACGTCACTGAACCAATATACCTTCTGTAGAAAGTAAGAAAGTATAACTGTTAAATATTTAAGTATATTTATTTAAATACATAAAATATATTTAGTTTCTTAGCTATTTAAATTAGTTTCTATAATTAGTTATAGATTGTAATAGACATTACTTTTATGTATAATAATAATAAATATTACACGATCGTGATTACCTTGGAGACAGGTGCGCATTGCGCATGTGCAGTATTTGCATTTTGCACACTGTATGTTTTATTCTGTTGGAAACAAAGCGTAGGTACTAGGTAGTAATAATAAATATATACATTTTTTTTATTGTGAATTAAAAACCAAATACCACATTTGTTATGGCCCATTAATCATAATACATTTATAACTTCTCATATTATTTTATTTAACAAGAGTACAAGACATTATTCGGAATTAAAAATCAAAGGGTCAATAAAGGATCAATAATAACAAAACTTTGAATTTTATTCACTTCCCATTCTATTCAATTCTTCAAATACTTAAATCCAAGATGAAAATATATTATATGAATTATAATTAATGTAATTTATGTTGATCAATTATTTTTAGAACGTTAGTTATACCTAGAGGACTTGTAGCATTTGCATATTTGTTTTGCACAGTCACACAAATAACAGAGTGTGATACAAATACGTTTCATGCTTTCACAGAGCTAGTTTTGATGTTAAAAACTTAAAATATAGCAACATGTCTACATAAATCATTTATAAATAATAAATAAAAATAATAAAAGTAACGATGAAGTATGTTTCAAATTTCAAGTAGGTACCAAAACTGAGGGAAAATTATAATAACTAGCTAGTAGCTATATACCCGATATTGTCAAATTACTTTTAGTGGATCCAGGTTGCTTTTATTATAATTTATATATAAATATAAACGTATGACTTATGTTTAATTTAGATTTATTAAATAAAATAAATTAGTACATTTTTCTGTTCAGCTATTACCTATACGTCTGTAGTTAGCTATATAATATTATAATATATTAATATATAGGTAGGGTTTCCTAAACACATTGAACAAAGTAGTAAGCACACTGCACACTGAGAGACTTGTCTATTATACTGGGATATTGGGATTGATATACGTATAATATCATAAACTCTTAAAGGTATTCTAATTTACAATAAAATTTAACTTTAGATGAAGTTGATGTTAAACATCTGACGATGAAATTAAAATGTTCACAACCCTGGATCGTGACTTCATTGCTTAGATAAAAAAAATATGTCGTTACTACGTTTTATTTTGATGGGGATCTATAAGCCTCTCACTTAGCCCTCGGATTTTTTAGTTACAGCTATATCATTATTTATTAAGATAATATGTACTGTGTACCTACCTAATACAGTAATACTTGTGCATTACAAATTATAATTAAACATCTATATATAATGTACATATAGGTACCTATTTAATTAAAACGAATAAAAGTATAGGTAAATAATAAAGATAACAATATTTAAACCTCAAATAATTCTACAGTAAGTACCTATCTTATAGTTCATACAGACCCGATATTATACACATGATGCATACATAATAGTATGCACTTAAGTATAATAATATAATATATTATATTTTATATATACTGCTATAAATCTATAATACTATATTGTTTATATTTATTAAGTATATTAGTACCTACCTATCTAATGTGGTATAATAATATGTATGGTAAGTATGTAGAAATATAGGTAGGTAAATGTAGTTGATACGAATTATACAAACATTTACATTTTTTTCTGGTAATTTTACAATATTTTTTACTTAATGTTATTTTTAATTGTAAATAATATTTTGTTATTCATATGGGTTGAAAGTGATTAACCTCTGTTTGAAAATAAATGTATTTATAAGCTGAACGGTTTTATTGGCGTGTTTGAATGTTTCTATTCAGTTGCAGTTTTATCTCAACCGTATCAGAACTTTTGAAGGTTACCTTGATTTCTTATTTTCTTAATAATCATTTAAGATAGCAAATGCGCCTATAGGTTCAGATTATTGTTAAATAGCAATATGTATCACTAAGCTGCCTCATTAATCATTATTCTAATTATTTTAAACAGATGTTTAAAAAAGTCGGATAAGTGGATGTAACTCTGCTAGTCTGCAATAAATAAACTCATAAGTAGTTTATAATGTAAGTACTGACCAAAAAAACCTAAAAATATATAACTAAGCACAAAAATGTTTATAGACATTTTATGTTAAAATTTGGACGCAAATAAATATTTAAAAGAAGAATTTTTGAGAAAAAGAAAGTTGTTATAGTTATTTTGTTGTAATTTAGAATATAATTCGTGGGAAATTGAATCTTTTCAAGTACCTATAACGGTAGATTGAATTAATTTTCACAGAAATTATAGCAGTTATTACTTATTACTAGTGAGTTGCCTATTTGATTATATTCTTCTTTTTCTTCTTCTTCTTCTTCGGATTTTTACAGGCCTTTCAGACCCATTTTCGGCTGCCGCAACAAACTACTGCTTGTATTCTTCCCTATCCTTTGCAGTTGCTTCAGCATTCTTATTACTTCCAATAATCTCAGATCTTCATTTATTCTGTCCACCCATCTTTGTCAAGGACGCTCTCTGGATCTTTTTGTGTTTGATTTCCACGCTGTTATTTGTCCAATTAGTCCTTCTAATTTCTATACATGCTCAGCCAAACTTACGTACTTTTAAAGGTTCCAACAATGCTATAGGTTCACTATATAGATTTTCCAAATTGTCATTGTTCCGTATCTCATACTCTCCATAATTGTTTCTTTTTGGGCTGAATATTTTCCTCAGTGTCTTTTTCTCAAACACTTCTAACTTATTTTCATCAGATTTTGTCCTGTTTATCTTTATCAATATCTGCACGTAGGTGTTTAAAATGTTTTACCCTTTAACATTTGTAGTCATTCATTTTTAAATAATTTCTAGGGTATATTATCAATAGGGCAGAGGACTTGTACCTCTAAAAAAGCACTAATTATGCGAGCACTTATGCACTTAAAACCCCTATAATATGCACTTCAAATATGCATTTAAAATTTTTTTCTAAAATTTTTTCTAATCTTAATCGAATAAAAGCCCGCAATCCGCATAGTGCGCACACAGCTTACTTTGGTTGTGATGTCGTATGGTGTACGACGTTTGATCGTTAACGATCTATTAATAATATATTAATAAAATTAATTACAGCAAATTATATTATTGGGTTATCGGCGATCCTCAAGCGCTGGTATGAAAAACGTGTGCCCGCCCGCGGACAGTCAATATTATTGTATGAAAAACATTTTTTAAATTTTTATCCAAACATTTGGACTATTTTGTTTGAAATAAAATTGTCGGTGTGGAAAAATTGATTTAAGTTAAATATGTCTCAAAAAGTATATAAGTGTAAAATATGCTTTAAAACAAAAAAGAATCAAAATATGCATTTATATGCAAAATAAAATTTCATAACTAGCTTTGTGAAAGCATGAAACGTATTTATTTCGTACTCTGCTATTTTTGTGACTTAGCAAAACACATACAAGCAAATTTCTGCAGTTATTTATTTTTAAGCTACAACAAAAAAACAAAATCAATCTATTCAAAAACTGATTTTGCGTAAATATTCCAGTTTTTTCATAATCATTTTCAGTTTCTCAGCTATTTTTAAAACCGTTGTGATTTTTAAACTTGACACCTTGAAGTACCATAGACCCAGATTCATACCTACTAGAAACCACACACAAAGCTAAATATCTCTACTGCTCCAAAATGTTATGAAAAATACAAGAGTTTTTCTTTTGTGTTTTTCATTGTAAACCCAGCTGAGAATCTAAAATACCTTGTGTTTAATATTTTAATGCCAATAAAGTAGTAACTATACGTATACTACGTAATAATTCGATACGCAAATATTCTTTAGAAATCTAAAAAAAAATCATAACGTGTGGTGACATAAATCACTAACCTTGAAAGTTTATATTAATATGCTCATTTAAATTCTATAACGCTATAGTTTATGTAGGTATAAAATAAATTAATACAAAATACCTGAAGTATTCCATATTTTGTTGTCACACAACTAACAATTGAATGAACCTGATTCAGACTGGTTCAATTCAAGGTGATTCGTTAAATTAAGTTTCGATCCGAGATAGAATTTTTTACTCATATAAACTGAATAGTGAATAGAGGTACATAAATTATTTTTCCTATAATATGTAATTATATTAATTATTGCAACTAGGTACTATAGCTAGTATACATCCTTTATTTGTTCTGCATCACAATTGACCGAAATAAAAAAAATAATTATTATCTCTTTGTGAGAGCTATAATATAAAGAACCATTTTTCTTTGTTATTTATCGATGAAAAGCTATATTGACCATAACCCAATAACCAATTAATTAAGAGGCCGTTCTACCACGTGCTACCCGTATGTGTTGTCTCCGTCTTACAAATGTACAACATTGCCAAAAACTTTTTGCGGGTAACAACGTCACTCTCTCTGTATTTATAGTAGAAAATTCCACAACGCATAAGAATCTGTGACGTAGTGTTTTAATTATTTTCAATTTTGATAACACTAACCAATCATTTTTAATAATTAAATGAAAAAAAAACAAAAAAACCTTATCTTCTCAAACTGATAACCATAGGCGCAAATAGGGTGGGGCTTGGGAGACCAAGCCCCCCTAATGTGAATTCAGCCCCACCCCACGGATTTATTATCGTATTAATGTAATTTTTGTAAAAAAAAAAATAAAATACGTCGTAGTAGGTCAGTAGGTGCATAATACATAAAAATAAATTTTAAAAAAATACTTTAAAAAAATCAAGGGTATACTCGTATTTTATAAAAATTGTTCAGAGATTTTGAACGTTTTGTACAGTGTATACATAATTGCATATAAGCGATAAATAGTTTTAGACTCAGAGCTTGAAACCGGTTACCGGTTTTTAACGGAAACCGGTTACCATGACCAATTTTGGGTCTGGTAACCGCTTCCCGGTTTGTAAGTTTACATTTTGAGCGGTTAACAATTACCGGTAACCAAGTTCAATTAAGGGGTAACATGTAGCGGTAATCTTTTTTTTTTAAAAAACCGGTCAGTTCAACAAAACCAGAAATATTTCAAAAAAATTAAGGTTATATTTGATTTTTATACTTTTTTATTTTTTTTTTTTTGGAAATTGTATTCTATTTTTTCGATTAATAATTTTATTTACAAGATAATAAATGTAATGTAATAATAAGTACGATTAAAGATGGTATAATACTGTCTGTAGCCGCAATGATAAGTAATAAGAGGATGTCACACCCACATGTGATGTCTCTGTCTTACAAATGTAGAACATAGCAAAAACTGTTTTGCGCGGGACAACTTTTCTCGCATCATATTTGTTGTAGAACTACCGAATTCTCACAGAACGTAAAGAAGAACTGATATATCTGTGTAACAGCGTGCTTTTTTTTTAATAGCAATATCCTATCATTAGGAAATCAAAAAAAACAAAAAGAAAACAAATGTTTAGAAGCATATTTATTTTTTAATTTAACTTGTCCCTAAATCGTTTTATAAAGTGGATATTTGTTTTGAATTAATTAAAGTAAAACTAAAATTTTCCGAAAAAACCGTTTCCGAAAAGGTTACCGGTAATCTTGAAGAATTAAAACCGCTTCCAAACCGATAACCGGTAATCACATTTTTAGGGATCATTTTGGTAACCGGTAATCAATTACCACTAATTCTAAAAACCTCTAAAACCGGTAACCAAATTTTTCATAAGTGGTTTCATGCCCTGGACTTTTAGTTTTATGTTTGTGTTTAGCACGATAGTGTAAACATAGATATCAATTTCGTTTTAGTAGTTTGAGCTTACTTAGTATAGAAAAATACATTAATATTGATGTGGAATCGGTCTTAAATAATTTTGCAAAAACTCAAAAAAGAACCAATTTAATTTTGTAAATATTAATTAAAATAAAATTGTGTACATTTATTATTTTATATGATTGTGACTTTTTTAATTTAATTAAGCTTTTATCTTGCAACATTACAGCTGTTAGTGATTATAACTAAAAATAATAATTCAATGATTATTTTGGATCATTTATAGGTATGGGGACAAAGGTAAAAAGCCTCAACTTATAAATTTTAGTTAAAAAATGGTAGGGCTAACCCCTCCCCCCCATCGAAATTCCCTATTTGCGCCTATGCTGATAGCTTTAATTGTATTTATGTCATCCAAAAAATAAAAACACTACGTCACAGACAAAGCTCATCACTATGCGTTTTGGAATTTCGGGAATTCTTCTATAAATACAGAGGGAATAAAGTTGTTAAGCACAAAACAGTTTTTGACCATGTTTTACATGTTTAAGACGGAGACAACGTAGCACTGTAGTACGGTACGTTGGTAGCACGTCCTCTTAACATATTATATAGTTTTTAAGATGATGAATTATTGATGACGGGCCCTTATTATGTGTTGTCACTTTGTTAGGTTTCAAAGACCCGGTGCACACGTCCGTTTGTTTGCCGCTGCTGCATCGCAAATACGGTGTAGGTATAGGTATTATTATGACTGTGATCAAATGACAAATTTTACACATTTTTTTAACTGCACATATCTTGCGGCGCCGTGCCACGTGGCAAAAAACGGACGTGCTTAACGGGCCTATAATATTATAGTGAATTTACCAACTATCAAGTTTAAAGTTAACAAGGTGGGTAAATGGATGTCACTCTGCTGTACAGTAGTTTAAAAGTGGGTCACTGTAATGGATGGTGTTAAATTTGAATTCAATGATATAATATCATTGTATAAGAAAAACGATTCTGAGCGAAAACGGTCAGTCAGCCTATGATTTTAACAAGTATATTTGATGATATTATTGTGAATAAAGTAATTTATATATAACCTATTTACGTGGAGCCTTGTTTTAAATTTTCAATCCTTAGCTACAAATGTTGAACATTTTATAAATTTTCAACTACAAAATAATTATTAAATTTAAAATTTGATAAATTTTGTCAAAATTTAAACTTTAAATGCTTATAAAAAAAAATTGTGCCTATGTATTTTTAATATTTTTCAACTGCTATTGCAACAATAGATCAGGAGCCTTGCATTATGTTCTAACGCTGTTTTATTTTACAAATAAAATTTTATTGATATTTATAAAAAAAAAAACAAAAAAAAATTGAAAACTGACAATATCTGTAAACAGCACAAAATGAGTCAAATTATTTTCAAAATTTTATCATGTTTAGAAAATAATATAAACATTCAGTGAAATTTTCAAGTATCTACAGTCATACGTTTTTTAATTACAACGAAATAAGAAAATCGTTACATGAGAAATCCAAGTGAATATTCAATGTTGTAAAAATATGAACTTTAAATGCTCATAAAAATTTAGTTTGACTTTCTTAAGGACTTTTTTTTTTTGATAAAAGTAGACTAACTTATAAGGAATCTTATATTACATTTCTATATCTTAGATTTAAAAACAAAAATTTTTATGAATTCTTAACTTAAAATAATTTCATAATTTTCGTGATTTTTCCATATTTTGTTAAGATTTGAACTTTAAATGCTTATAAAAAAAAAAACTGTGACTAAGGATTTTTAATATTTTTCAAATGTCAATGTAATAATATAGTAGGACCCTTGTATTAAATTTTCAAGTATTTTTACTCAACAAATAAAGTTACTTAATTATTAATATCTGAATAATTATTAATTTATTGTTTAGACTAAATAAGTTTTATTGACATTCATATAAAAAAATCTAATAAAATTGGAAACTGAAAATGTCCCTAAACAGTTCAAAATAAATCCAAATCTTTTGAAAATGTTATCGTGTATAGAAAATGCAAATATAAACAACCAGCGAAAATTTCATGTATCTACGGTCATTTGTTTTAAAGTTGCGCCAAAAACCAAAGTCAATTTTGTCAAAAATCAATTTTGCGTAAAAATACCCGTTTTTCCTTAATTTTTCTTTTGTTTTTCTTGGCGTTTTTGAAAATATCACTGGTAATTTTAAATTTTGGCCTCCCCAATGCACCAACAATAATCACTTTCCAATCGAACAAGATACTTGAAAATAAGTTGAAAATCGAAGCATTATTTTCGACTACTTATCGTGTACACAGACACAAAAAAAAATAAAAAATAAAAACACACATCATTGTAAAATCAATACATTCATCGTTCCACTCAAAAACTAAAATATTATCTAAAGCATCTCAAAGCCTATTTTTTGTATTTTATATTTTTTTTTTTTTAATGGTCTTGAAATCTATAAAATTTCTGCTTCGACAACTTGGTCATTAGCATGTTACTATAAATAATAGATACATAATATTTATAGTGGGTAACAGATCAAAGAATTAAAAACAAAAAGATACAATAGAAACAGTTTTAGATTAGTTCGTTTGGTAATTTGTACATTGAAAAGGGGTTGACTAGAGTAGCTTGAGTAATTTGGTTGTCTTAAAGAATTCGATGGTGTTGATCTCATTTTCAGGATTTGGGCCTAGACTTGCTCCACATTGGTAGCTTATATTGAGCTCCTCTCTTTGTTGTATGTAAATTCTACATTCTTCGAATATGTGTTTTATTGTGATTGTTGTGCCACATGATTGGCATATTGGTGGGTCTCCTTTGATCATTAGGTACTCATGAGTTAGTCTTGTGTGGCTAATTCTGGCCCTATTTAGTTTTTTTTCATTTGTGGTACTAATATTGGGATTTCTTCTCCATCTTTGGACCGGTATTTTATATTATCACCATTTTAAAACTATAAATATAATAAGTATTATGGAAAATATAATAATATAATAAACATAATTATAAATAATTTACATGTTATAACTCATTTTAAAATTAAAATATCAATAAAATACAGATAATAAATAATAATTTACATAAGCCCTAGATAATATTGTTACCTTTTAGTTTGATCTTAATAATTTATTAATTGTTATCATAATAGGTAATTCACTCTAATATTAAAGCTAAACAACACAAAATTGAATCTGCTGAACGGTTGCGTTCGTAAGGCAGAGGCAACACGGTGTCCATTTAACTTCTTATTTTTTGTGTTTCAAATTTAAATGTATTACTTTTAATAACATTTACCATTTATGATGTAAATCTTAATACAGTAAAAGAAATTAGCTAGGCATTCATTTTTAATTTTTCAAATTATCATTGGTACCTATGTGCCATGTATAATATAGGTACCTACATAGGCGCAATTTGGGGGGTCTATAGGGGGCTTAGCTCCCTCTATTTTTATTTAAGCCCCCTAAGTTTTTAAATATATTCATTCTAATAGATTATATCCGTATAATGGATTTATCCACCTAATGAAAAAAATTATCAAATTAAAAAAAAAAATTAAATATGGAATTTTTTAGCCAACTCGATAATCAGTGTACGTATGTTTTCGAATAAGCAATAAGTAATAATTAATATCAATTTATAGAATATATAATCAGTTGTTGTTATTAATGTTAGTTTTAATCACGATTAAAGATATATCTTAAACTTTAATCGTGGTTTTAATGATATGAATATAATATGATACATCGTTGAATAACAGCTTGAGTACAGTATTGTTCTATGAGTTCTCATCAAGTTCGCTGTTATCAATTGTTATCAAAATCGGGAAATCTGTACCCGTCCTGAGTATAGATAACCTGATATCATAGTATAGTAACACGGGTTTAAATATTATTATCGCATATTAGCTATTTTTAGAATATGGAATTTACGGAGATGTCGTCTGTATATATAAAACAGTAAGCTGGCTGACTGATCTACCAACGCACTATTATGATGTAGGCGTCCGCTAAGAAAGGATTTTTGGAAATTCAACCCCTAAGGAGGAAAATAAGGGGTCTTTTTTACCTATGAGGAAGATAAAAAATTGATACGCACATCTATGCATCAAGATAGATTTTCAAATGCTTCTGTGACATATAAAGAAAAGGACATTATTTTCTGGTAGTATTAAAATGAAGATAAATTAAATAAATTCGCTATGTCTAATCACTGTTTGCAACTATAAGATTTAACACATGGTAACTATTTTTATTTTATTTTTAAAACTACAAATAAATAATTATTAGCATTGAGTTGTTGAGTACTTGAGTTGTATATTATTGTATTTCATTTATCAAGTATTTTGTTTTTACTGTTGAGTACCATACTAAATCTTTTTGTAATATATTATTACCGTAAAATTTATAACAAGTGGTGAGGGGGTGCGGGGGTGGAGCCCCAGCGGGTCTGGATTGATTTTATAAAAATCAAGTTGTCCAAATTGCGCCTATGGGTACCTATATACAAAGTGATACATTTAAGTACCCATCTACACTAGATAATTCGTTTGAAGTATTAACATTTTGAAATTATTTTTTTACATACTTTAATGTGGTTGTAAAAGACATATCTGAAAACAAATTATATTTAAATATATAATTATCATTGTTATTATTTTTAAGTTTTTACTTTTTTGAATGACAACATACATTTTAAAATTAATATTTCGAATATTCCGAAGAAGAATATTTTTCAGAATATTGATCGATACATACAAATTGATTTTGAACGTGTAATCCATTAGCTATAGCTTATAGTAATTATAGGCCTTTAAATAGCTTAGATGAGCGGAGTAGAGTGGAAAAGTGGTACCTCCCAAAATATTGTTAACTATGTTTTTTTATTTTACATTCATTTTTGAAACCTGAAGTAAGTTTAATTTTAAAGCTTGATCTTTAATTTAAATGTAAACTCTTTATAAATATATTTATATATACTTAGGTCCTTATACGTATTTGTTTTGAATGCACATTGTTGTTATTATGAATTGGTATATTATATTTAAAATCTACCTATCTTTATTACTTACTTATCAATAATTGTTAATTGGTTAAAAGCGTTAATAAAAAATAAAAATAGGTTATTTTAAATTGTAAAAGTTCAATGGTAGGTTAATTCACGTGTAACTCCATGTGGCCACGTGACTGATTAACATTTCAGATTCTGAGCAGAGCGATGAATATATTGTGTTTATAATGATCTATGATTTTTTTTCTCTTATTACTCACTTATTAGTTAAAAGGAACAAAAAAATGCTTTAATCTTCAACTTTAAAAGCGTAGTTTTTGGTATAAAATTGGATCTGGAAGGTACCTTGAAATATTGGCCTGAGTACGTAAAGAGTGAAAAAGTAGAAAATTACCAGTACTTTTCAAAATAATTG
This sequence comes from Metopolophium dirhodum, assembly GCF_019925205.1. Lineage (NCBI taxonomy): Eukaryota > Metazoa > Arthropoda > Insecta > Hemiptera > Aphididae > Metopolophium > Metopolophium dirhodum. Next base: position 16,194,056 of record NC_083565.1, on the reverse strand, counting down.
AGAAAAACTTACCAGCAAAACCTAACAGTTTTCAACAACGATTTTGTTTTTATTGTAATTTAAAAGGGAATAACAGTAGGTACTTATAAAGATTTAAAATTTTCACCAAATATGTATCATAATATTTTTACATTTTAGAGCTTTTTATAGATATTTTAAATGTTTGAGTTTTTTCGTTTTTTTTTATTTAGGTCGATATATTTTTAAAAAAAATAAAGGCACAATAATTGTCAAAATCACGAGAATATGTAAATTATTTTGTAGGTTTTAAATAAAATTATTACATCCTTAATTTTCGAAAATTAATTTTACTGCTGGCCCTACGGTAGATACTTTAATAGAAAAACTAATTACTAGGGAACGGATTTAAATGCTCTAAAAAACAAGAAAAATGCCTTGAAAAAATACGATTTAATGCCTTAAAAAAATGCTTTAACATCAAAAAATGCACTAAAAAAATGCCCTAAAAAACTTTAAAAATGGGTTTATATTCAATAAAAACAAAATTTTAAATTTAAAACCTTTAAAAAAACATATTATTAAGAAAAATCTAATAAAAAATATTTAAATACAATACAACCTTAATTAATTAATTTTCAATTATCTACTGTAGTCCATCTTTTTTTACCCTAAAAAATAAAAAATTTAATAGGTATATTTGTTTTACTTTTACTATTTGTTTCATAGCATTGGAATATACTCGTGTCAACAATAATTTCGTAATTTCGTAACATAATACATATTTAGGTATTTTAATTTTTTTTAGAATGAATGTGAAAAAAATGTTGAAAAAATGACTTAAAAACGACAAAATGCACTAAAAATTTCAAAAAAATGCAAAATAAAAGTTACGTTTAATAATTCTTTGATGTATGAGATGAACTTATTGCTTGGAAACCAATGTTTTCGGACATTCAGGAAAAAATGCAATTTGCATTCAAATCCGTTCCCTATTAATTACTATTATTGCATTATAAATACCTACATAATAAAATATCTTTAGAAATATATGGGCTGGCCGTAGACCGCATTTCAGTTTGATATATTTTAAACTATCTATTTAGATTATTAAATTGTTTATTTTAACACGTCGTATAATTTCTATAGTTCAGTTTATTGCTGTCATATATTTGAAAATACTTTTTAGATAATTAATGCAATATTTGAATTTTAAACACTATTTTAACATTGGTGAATCATTAGTATATAAATAAATCAGATGAAAGTTAATAATAATAATAATATCGAACCAATAAAATACGCATTAATATATATTATATTTTAATTATTGATACAACATCAATATTAATATAATAAAAACTATCACGTGCAAAATATGTATTGTAATTTGAGTATCACGTGTAAAACAATGCTACCTATATTATGAAATTTGAAACAGACGAAATAGGTAGATTAAATTATAACTACCTCTTTTACATAATATCTATTTATGTTCTATTGTTTTAAATAATTAAATTATAATAGCATTAAATATACGAGTATATTTTTTTTATCGATAAACTTAAGTTGCATTCACCATCGGTTAAAAATTTACATTTTTACATTACTTACAATAAATCTAGGTGAAGGAAAAAAATACAAACATAATTATAATAGTTACATTTTATTTTTTAATCGTATTAAAACAATCCATTCTATGTTTGAAATAATGTATACATTTCATAACGGCTTCTCCATTTCAAGACGCCAAAACTATATAATCTCTATAAACGCTTTTAATGCAATCCATCCAACAAATATAATTCTGATTTCCTTGTTATCCCAGTCCAAGGGGACCTCAGAAGACATTTAGAGAAGAAATGGTGTTACTTCGTCGTAACATTCTAATTGAATATAAAATGGGCAATAACTTAACACCATACAAAGTTCCATCAATGGAAGGTTTCCTTAAAGTTCAAACAAGAATTCTTGATATCGTTCCCTCTAGAACGGTGTAATCGGGTATGAGCAGTTTTATTTTATTTTACTTTTTTAGCCCGTAAGAAGTAGTTTCTTCAAGTTTGTTTTAAATGAGCATTGCCATATTATCATATCACCCTTTGATTGAAGCACTATACATATTAATATATTATGTTTTGTAAATATTATATGACTGTTTGAAGTTACTAGTTTACTAATAATTAAATATTATAATATGTATTATGTACGAATAATCTTATCATTACCAACTCAGTCGAAAATAAGAAAATCAATACTGGTTAGTGGTAATCTAAATCAAAATAGGAGAAAAATAAATACTATAGTACTCGAAACCAAATCAAAATTGGTAAAAATAGATACCGATTCTGAAATTGAAATTGGAAAAGATAAATACCAGTAGGTATTTGAAACTTTACATGATATCCGGAAAAATTAATTCAAATATTTAAAATTGAAATCGAGATCAGGAAATAGTATACTGTGTGGCAAGGGCGGGAAGTGAGCTATTTCATCGCGGGCGACGTTTTTTTAAAATGCTTGAGCACAATTTTTTCTTAAAAGGTTGCGATGGTTAAATTATTTACAAGGTGATTTCACAAGAATGCTCGTATATAACATATATAACAAAGAATATCGCCTCCTCGTGGTGTTCTCTATAGTTCACGATAAATGACATTCAAATATTATATAATTTAAAATAATCATTATAAACTTAATTTTAAATTGGTCTAAACTAGTCTGGACAAAACGCGTACTCGGTCGAAACGGGGAGGGTCATTTTTGGACGAAACTTCGCCTTATATATTAGACTTATGGTTATGAATTTATGATGCACACGTAATTATTATATTATAGTACCTATAACTTGTTTACCTAGCAAACGATAATCATAAACTTAATTTAGATACGCTGTAGGAAACACACGATTAATCATTGGACGAATACATTCCTATTGTTACGCTCAGTGTTATCTCGCATGTTTATTAATTATTTAATGCGAATTTCGAATGTATAATAGTATGTAAGTTAAATATATGCATAAGTGTTATTTTAAAATATATTATTTATTATTTTATTAATATTATATAACAACTTCAGGTTACTTCACAGCTACGACCAACAATAACTGGATACATTATAATTGATTAAATGAAGATTATAATATTATAATAAAAAAACTAGTTTCAAACCAAGTTGGTAATAATAACTTAGATTAACAATTTCAATATAGTATATTACATACCTAATAATTGTATTGTATACATTCAAATAGTTTTATGTACCTACGTGCATATATTGTAAGTACCTTAAAAAACAAAAAAAAAATTTAAATAAATAACCACTTAAGCACTAGCTGTTATTTTATTATACTTATATTAAATTATTAGTTATTACTTATCTATTATTATTACTTATTGTACCTATCTATTTATTTTTTAATTAAAAAAATCATAACTAGTTATTTTTTATGAATACTTTAATAATTTAACTTTTTATTTTCATAAAAATCAAACTTAGACATTGACTTTATAAAATCTGCAAATAACGTAACAAAAAAACTTAACGTACCTAACTTGATAGTTTATCGCTGCATGATGGAAAAACTATGAATTGGTTAGGTTAGTAGGACAAAAGAACATATTCATAATTTAAATATTTCTGGTGGCACTTCTGAGTGCCCTCCCAATATCTGTAAGTCTTGCTATGTATATATATTATATTTATTCAAAATTACTTATTGTTCCAAATGTGTATAGATTGTAATTATGTTTTAATAATAAAAAAAATAATTAAATATTGCGTAATTTTCTTCATCAGTAATCGATGAAAAGAATGATCATAACGATCACATAAACTCCTAAAATTCTAGACGTTCGTCTATGGTACGTTTACCTTTGCGATGGGCTTTCTGGCGTTCAAAATTCGAAATCATAATTTCAAACACATGTGTTTATAAAGATTAGTATAGCTTAAATGCAAATAAGTAAATGTGATGATATTATGTTAAATAAAACTGATTTAAATAAATGATATTGGTTTGGTAACGTAATAAAATTATATGATTTTATGGCGTTATGCATCGGTTGATAGGGGCTACCAGCTAGGCTAGGTTAGGTTTCTAACCTAAGGTTAATCGGTCGGAAAAAAATTTTCCAAGACTTAAAACATATCTATTTTAAATTAAAGTTCATAAATAAACATATCAACAGTACATTAATAATTTATTAATTTATAACAATTTGATTTAAATAGTAAAATAGTTATATTAACAGGGACAAACATGAACTGAGACACTCGAAACCTTATATTCTAGTGAACCTTCCTATCTGGCTACCTAATATGGAAAAATACAGTTTTTATTATACTTTAACGTATTAACGAAACACTCTGCTGTACAATAGTTGTCGAGCATGTCATTTTAATGGATGTATTATATTTGAATTCAATGATAAATCATTGTATGCGAAAAACAATTCTGAGCGGAGACATTGTATTAGCCTAATTTATACTTTTATAAATAATCAAAAATTTTAGTTAAAAAAAAAAATTAACAAAACATTGAAAATATCTCATGGCTAGAAATATCGTGATTTTCCGGTGAACTTTTTCTTTTTGTTAGGGGTAGAAAAATTTGTTGGGAACCTTCTATTAACATTTCTTTTGTTAGGTAGAGAAAAATATTTTTAATAATTTCTAACTGAAAAATAATTTAAAAATTTAAAAAAAATATCATGGCTATATATAGCCGAAAAGAATAAACATAGTTTGAAAAATTTGCCATTTATGAGAAATAATATTATAAATATTTAGTGAACCCTTCAAGAGTCTACTGTTATCTATTCGTTTTGGATACAAAATCAAATATCAAAAATCAATTAATGGGAACTCAATAATTTACCGCTGAATATCAAATATCGTATAAATTATAAGTTCAAAAGTTCTTAAAAAATTAATATTAATAAAGGTCTACAGTTATTAGTTTTTGAGTTACCTACACCAAAAAAATAAAATTGAATTTTTCAAAATTGGTTTTTAATTATATTATATTTGCTCTCAATAATTATGTTGCTTTTTGTTGGAGATATTATGGTTTTTAATTGACTCGTAATAGAAGGATGTAACATATCAATGTCATGTAATGACCAGTGACATAGTGAGTGTATAGTGTTATTTGGGCCACGCAATAGGTGTTCGATATAGGTATATATTATGCAATTTTGTATTATAGCATAACTTAATCTGCATATATTAGCATATAAATATTGAATAATATATAGGTAATACAATTTTATAATAATTACCGGCTCTCAAAAATTGGTCATTCAAACTGTTGTAGCTCCAACATAATTGTTTCATCGTCCCAACTCACAATTTAAAACATTCTAGTAGGTGGTATTTATCTTAAATCGTGGATTATGAATTAAACTATACAAATTGAAAACCTTAATAGAAACCTTGCAGTATAATGTTTTCTCATCAAAGCGTTCCGTGTATAGGTACAGAATACACATACTGTAAATAATGCGATTCACGTGTACGGTGTACACATAATATTTTATGGACATTTAGTGTAACAATATGATAAGTTTATAATATGCATGTTATCATCAATATCGGAAATTTCGGCAACAAAGGTAATGATTATAGACGATTTCAGTATAGCCGAGGACAGCAGTTATATGGTTGGTAATAATCGGTTTATATTTTCGTAATAAATTGATTGATTAGTTTAGACTGTTTAGTCAATATCATCGATCGGTATTTGCTGATGATCGATTTATCAAACATGAGATTTTCTATTATACCATTTGGTTTTTTACCACTTTTTCGTGCCCTGGAGAGTGGCTGAGGAGGGGCTGGGGAGAGATGTATGAATTACAAAAATGGGTTTTATACTAATGAACGGATATCATTACATTAATATTATAATGATAGAAATTCGTATTAATCTTTTCTGAATTTCCTTCTTTTAATCCTTCAACACGGGGGTGGGGAAACTGAATCTCCGATTAATAGTCCTACAAGAAAAAGTCCAATTATATAAATATCGGTAAAAATAGTTCAAAAAAAAAATGTTAAACGAATAAAAGTTCACAAATACCTACCTAAATTTAATTATTATATAAGATTACTGTTTGCACTAGGCACCACCTTTAATAAAAAATAATAGGTAATTTATCAGTACCTACCAATTAAAAACTGCACCATAATATATGTTATATTAATAACCCAATACCACCGGCCCTCGAGGAACAATATTAATGTATTATATTTTTTTTTTATTATAACTATATATGCTAGAATTTGTAGATAATATGTATAATGTATATAATAACCTACAATTATATAAATATTATATTATACACCGCAATTTTTTTTTAGATATTCATATACATTTGTATTCTTTTTTAAAGATTTTTTTTATATTATGATTATATTTTTATTTGTTTATGTTTATATTGATATATTTAAACAAAGTAAAAAAAAGTTAATTATAGTATCTGCGTATTTACTACGTAATTATAAAAAAAATATTTTATTCTTAGACTGTAATTCCATTGGATTTTTTTTGCAGAGCTTTTAGCTAGAATACCGAGGAAATTATAACATATTAAAATTTCAAAGTGCTTATCAGTTTCCCTTGAATAAATAAAGCACCTAACGAAAATAGCCATTGTCAATAAGACATTAAGACTAGATTAATTATACTGATGATAAATTATTAGTTATTTCTGACGCATAGACGGTAATGGGCGTACAAATAATAAAACATTGTTTATTGGGCCTTAGTTGAAAAATCCTGCAGATCTACAGCATCTATCAGTATCAGAAGAGGAGAGGGAGTGAAAATTATGTAAAAATTCTGTGTACGGGACTGATCAGTGTAGGAGTAAATAGAAGCGCATATTATAGAGTTTTTTTTGGAGGGAATAGGACTGGAAGAATATATTTACTCACGTGTAAAAAAAATTAAAAGAATTCGTTAAAACTATTAAATGTTGTACCACGGTGTCTTGAAGTAAACAGGAAAATTTAAATAGTTACTTTAAAAAAATCTATTCTAATGCTTTAGGTACCTAAATAAGATGATACACCAAGCATGCACTATATTTCCTATATTTTCCTCTAATAATAAATTTCAAATTCTCATTTTTGAATTTTTAATTATCCATAAGGACAATATCATCGGTTGTGATGTCGTATGCAATCTACCAGTGCCGCGGCCGTAGAAACCGCGGTGCGGGCGGTTCATTGCACCGGGGCCCCACGTTTCAATTTCTAATATGGGGCCCATACTTAAATAAGCTAATATAAGAATAAAATTAAGAACCTATAGTAATAATTTTTTTTTTAATCAAAAAAAAAATTTGCCGAGAAATCAAGCATAATCAAGTCCTAATAAGATTTTGTATTAAAATACAAATCTTTAAATCACACCACTGCAACTCGTTTACGCACATTCAAAATTATTTACCCTTAAACGGATAACTCGTTTGCGCACAGCGATACATTCACACACATGTATATATCGTCACAGACTGTAGTACAAATTATCAAATATTTGATAGGAATATTATCATATCATCATTTTGGATTTTCCGTACCTAACTACTTTTAGTACAGTTTCAGTAGTTATGGTTCAGTACAGTGAAGTACTAGGGTTTTGACGACGTAAACTCTTTAATATGGACGTAGACATTTCTAATATTTTTGAAACTCGTCGATAAAAACGATGTTTTAATATCGACAATTATAAATTTAGTAAATATTGTGTTTTAATGAGTGGCTATTCAAAATTTTAGATTATATTTATATTGACTAGGTACCATTGGCACAAATAGGGGGGGGGTTGGGGGGACTTAGTCCCCCCAGTTAAAAATTTAGTAATTAGGACTAATTTTTATATTCTGTAGTACTAAGCAATATGGCCTATAGGGAGGGGGGCTTGAGCCAAAAAATTTAGTCAATTTACGACTATGCTAGGTACCTATATTGTAATTTGTAACAATATTATGATTTATGACAATTTATGTAACACACGCACTTTGTTAATCACGCCTGATTGAAGCAGACAGTCCTCAATCTGTTAAAGTGTGAAGGAAAATGTGTGCACAAACGGGTTCTAATACTAGGGATTTTCGTCACAGGTAGCCAAAATATAAGTGCGCAAACGAGTTGTAAAAAAGGTAAGTGTGCTCGAACGAGTTGTAGTCCCAAACACACTCCTTGGCACCATATCGCTCCAGATTATACCATTGTTACCTGCGCTTAAACCTACATCGCATATTTTAAAAACGATTTTCCTAAAACTTTTAGCCACTTACTGTGTAGGAGGAAGAAGCCAAGAAGGACTGTAGGTTAGGTATAACTTAAAATAATTTTACTCTCAGGTCCGTCCTATTTATTCATACAAACATAAACGGATTGTCATTCGTAGATATTACGATACTAAGATTAGGATAGCCCTGACGTCCGGTAGACGGTAGTACGATTAACATTTTATATTTTAAACACGATTCGCACTATAACAATCTAATAATATTCAATGATAGACGCGTATAATAACATACAAGTATTGAAGTATCCAACAGGCGATCTACCAGGACATGAAGGTCATCGAAATATAATGTACTTATCCCGGAACTTGACGACTATAAACGTCGGTTTTATCCGAGCCTAGTATTATATTAATAATATTATGATGGCCCTGCAGCTACCACGGTTATGTGCGATGGTGTATATTGGTGTCTATATACTGGCGGTGCGCATGCGCCCAGTCGGCGTGGTGTCGATACGACGTCATGGTATTCCCGGCCTCCGTGGCGTGACGTTTTCGGTATCGTACTATCGTCAACCGTCGCGAGAACGCGGCAACAGGCCGATCCCCGAGCAACACGCCGCGTCAAACCAGACGTCGGTATTCACTATTCACATTTCACTATTCAGTACGCCAACGACCGTCTGACCGTGTAGGTAAATACTCAAGTCGTCTCGTCCGACGTTTAATTAGATCCGAAGAAGAGTGTTCGAATATCGTTCGACCGATCGTTTTTCAACACACTTGTCGGCCTTATTTCACCTAAGTTTTCCTTTTTACGGTCGGTACCTATCTATAATTCGCGACATCGCGTATTTATTTGTTATAATAATATTATACAATACAATATCTGCAGCACCGCGTCGATCGATCATATCGGAACAATCGAAACGCGTTCGTGCAATATTTTTGTTGTAACGCATTATTATAATATATATAGTGCCGTCGGCGATCGCCTGAAGTACGCAAAACGTTTCGATTTTAAAGAATTTTCTAGCGACACGTCAGCGTGGTGACAGAAATTTAAAAGAAAAACAAACTGTCGTAGTCAAATTGCATTCATTGTTTTCGTTCCTGAGTTAGATGTGAGTATTCCACAGTACCTACCGCAGTAATGTATACATTATTATTATGAATTATGATGTGTCTAAAAAACGTAGTATTATTACGAGTACCTATTTAAAATAAACAATTCCTCGCTAAAGTTTAGTATTACTATATTTTCATTATGATTTATGTAAACACATACTCATAATTCGTATACAATCACGTGGATTGCGATAGTTGGCATCCGAGGGCTCAAAGATATCTATCTTTTTTACGAAATTATTTTTGTTTCTTATGATAACCTATATAGATACCCTGGACTTATTTAGACTTATTGGACTTATTAGACTTATTTAGCTGTTCGATGAAACATTGTAACATACTAACATATATTTATGCTACATTTATATTATGTGGTTAGGACATACATATTATATTTATTGGTACATTTTAAATTTACAAATTCAATTTTATTTAATAACACATCACCTGTGTTATAATAATGGATCAATAGTATGATTTTAACCTTCATGTATCATTAATATATTTTATGTTGAAAATAACATTAAGATATTATCAAAACTAAATCACATTGATAAAAGCAATTATTAAGTATAATAATTCGAATAAATAAACAGAAATTTAATTAAACTTGTATTTGTGTATATTAATTGAATGGGTCGATACGCATCGACGTAATAATATAATAATATGTAGTAATATTAAAAAAATATATTATTCCAGTCAAAAAAACAACTTTTTATCATAATATGCGTTGTAAAAATAAATGCAAAAAGACCTTGATTATATTTAGTGAATTCTAAGTAAATTATATAATGTTTAAATTTTTAAAAAGAAAATTTTATTTTTGTAGTAGTTATCAATAATACAATATGGTTTGGGGACTTGGGGGAAGTACACGAGTACCTACACGAATATACAAATCTTAGTCATTGTGACATGTTGAATAACTATAAATGCGATTGTATAGTAGGTTGTCCCATTCAGTATTTTCTCCTATTATTATTTATTAGAGGCAGTAAAGAATATTATACTTAAAAACACGAGGAAATACATTTCTAGCTTCAAGGCTGTATTAGCGCAAAATATGTGAAACATAAACATAAATTACCTTACTCCGATGTTTATTGAATTAGTCAAATCAAAATCAAATCTTATCAACACGCCGAAAAATAAATAATACGTGTAATTAATAGTTAATTAATAATCTTAACAAATTTTAATAACAAATTGTTATTATCCAAAAATTTAAATCTAACATCGACAGGATTTATAACGGGCATATTAATTTTAATACCAGTATTATACGTAACTAACAAATTAGTTTTGGTCTAGTTGTTCATGTAAACGCTCATGTGTTATGAATATTATGAATGCTTTGTCTTGTTCCAAATACGATGCAATTCGAATCAATTTCATCATGCACTTTCTAAAATAGCGTATATTGTAATAATTCAGTTCCTAGTTAAGATTTGAAACTTATCAAATGAAGTTGACATTTCATTTTTTATTTATTATAGGTAGTCTCCAACATTCAACAATAGCAGTCTTGTAAAGATAACTTTTAAAAGTATTCAAGAACTTGTTTTAAAAATAGTATTTATTACCCAATAAAATAAAAGTATTTGAGTGCCTACCAACATAAATATTTAAAAAAATATTTATTGATACTTTCAAAGTTTTTTTATAAAAAAATTGTTTTTACCTAATCGACTGAATCAATTTTTTTTAGTATTTTCATGTTTTATATTAATTTTATAGAGCATTTTCTATCGTATCAATTAATTATAAACTAGGTACTATGGTTTTTTTTTTTAAGGTATTTGAAATTTTGTTTGGGTATTATTCACAACGAATAAATGTATTATACGACTGGTATGTCGTAAATTATATTTTTTTACGTGATTAAATTGAAAATTGAAAATATATAAACTAAAAAAAAATAAATATTTGCAAATTAGTATTTGATTTTAAATACAGATACCTACTGTGAAAAAGTATTTTAAATTCTTTGTCCAAGTTCTTTACAAGACTGCTAACTAATAATATTTTTGACCAGATGTAGATGTATTACGTTACCTAGTGAAATCAAGTATAAACAATAATACTGTAATCAATGATAAAATGAGTATCAGCTGTGCAGTGTATACACAATGTGTCATGCACTCGAGCATCATAATATTGTATAATCAATAATGTATATTAAGTACGTATATAACTATTAACAGTTTCATTAACGTAAGACAGCAGTACATCGATTTCACATTAAAAAATGCATAAAAAGAGGAGGTATAGAAATTTGTAAATTGAAAAAAACATATATACCTATGTCATACTATTTACATTGTCATACATTATTATTACCGTATTGCCGTATTACCGTATTGACTAGATGCAATACAAATTATTGTTGTGTAAATTGACTCAATTTTGTATTTAGAATTAATGATGAAAATAAATAGGAAATAATGATATATATTCAATTTTCAACTTTTTCAGCATTCTACAGACGTTAGTATTTTTTTCAAGACAAAAATAATGATTTCACAATAATACAAACACCTTTCGACACAATTATTATAATATTGTCCAGTTGGTATATCATATATAGGTACGAATTAATGGAATTAAAAATATAGCCTATGCCCTATAGTATAGTATAGTGTATATCTTACTACAGTACTACCATATTATGTTATGTTTTTCACTACCAAACAAACGTGTCAAATCTAATGAAATTTTGTTTGACATTGATTCCATAAAATAACGAAGAACGTTTTTCGCTCAATGACACGACTATTGACTAATATAAAAATCATCAAAATATACTAGCATGAATGTATAGATAATATTATGTATCTACTTTAAAGGAATCATATTATTTACAAGCCCAGAATATATCAAAACCCAGTTATATCAAGTTAAGAACGTAACCTTGCGTATATTATCATCAGCAATATAACATATAAATTATAAATATAATATATCATTCCAATATTTCCTTCCTATAGTTTTAATTTTAATTGTCACAATACTTATTTTATTATAAAAGTTAATTTAAACACTCGCAATAAATTTCAGTTTATAAATCTCTGAGATTATTGAAGATAATCAGAGAGGCATATACGATATACCTACTACATCAGTGGCGAATAATTTAATTTACCAAAATAAGTAATAAAATTGATCAAAGTGAACAAATGTAGCTTCAATTATTTGTGTGAAATATACTGAAAAGGTTCAATAAAGAAATACAACTATAGGTTATCTTGTATATTCGTACATTTCAATATACTTCTATATTATGGACAGTAGACATCTAAGTAAAGAAGCAATTAATGGTAGAAATAAAACATAATTTGAGCGTAGGTAATGAGAGTATGAAACTGCAATTAATTATGTATTAAAAAGTCATCAATCCCACATTCCGACACATTTTGAAGTCTGTCTATTCTAAACATGCAATATTTCATCGATTTGGAAGGTCAGTTTTGTGTATCATACAAAAAACTCCCAGTTACAGATATTCCACCAGACAAGATTTTAAAATGTATTGCGAACTAATAATATAATATACTGGGAATTCCTCAGACGTATAATGAAAAACCAGATATGCAGTTGTTACAATGGTAGGAGTTATAAGGAAGTGTAGCGTGAACGGGTTTTTTAACATCATACAATACAAACATAATAATACTTAACTATAGATTATATATTGACTAGACAGTACTGCATTTTAAAGTTGAACAAAATATTCTCTAATAACGTGGTCAGATTTTTAAACCTAGTCACATTTGCCGAATATACTTAATGCAGGTACATTGTACAGAGAACATTATTCATTACACCCATCCCAGTTAAAACTTATTGGAATCCGTGTTCTTTACATTTTTAGATTTTGGAAAATGCTTTTTATTGTATTTTAGGATTTGTATAGAAAATTAAGGCTTAAGAAAATTTTCTTAAATTATTACCGCAGAATAAAGTAACCTGTAACTTCGTAAAAGTTATTGTTTCATTGGTTGTATAAACCATAATGTTATGATAGAATATTTTATTATGAAAATAATGTTATATACGATATACCTATAAAAAATACTTTAAATTGAATATTAAAGCATACAGCATTGTGAATTGATCAGGAAGTTGCATCTGAGTTGATTAAAATCAATAGTTACTAATTGTGATACAGTTACCTAAAAACAAAATGGTATACCTAGTTAAATTTTTATTTTTATTTTCATAAATTACACTAGGGTAAAACATACACCAACAGTTCATAAGTATACAATTTTCAAACAAGATGACACGTGCATATTATATTGTTGTTGTACATTAACACCACCAACCAGACTATATTATGCATATCCAAGGTTATTCTGCTTTATAAAAGTATAAAACCATGTCTAAATTAGTGATCTGAATTTCCGCATGTTTTTTTTACCGCACGTTATGTATTAACAATTAACTTCTTCAAAGAAAAATCATTAAAATACTTGGCCGAATTGTAAAAGTGATTTAAACCTTTAACCTTTAACTTATCAACTGCTGTATTCAACTAAACAAAACTGAAAGAAAATATTCCAACAATTTCCATTTGATTAGAAATGCGGAAATGTCTTAGTGTAATTACTTACTAATTAGTAATTAGGTAATTACGTTCAGTGTCGGCCTGTCCATGGTCACTGGAATACGGATACACCTAAAGCCATTCCAAGCATGTGTCTTATTTGACAAGACCCATAAAACTAAATAATTTGAAGAACATAAATATAAAATGAGCCATTTTAAATTTTAAAATTCATCAACTAAACAAATCAGTGTTTTGATACACTTTATTGATTAACGTGCTTAAACACTCGTATTAAATAGGTATTGAATTATTCGTGTATATGTATGAAAGATATATAGAACGGTAATAAATGTAATTCCTAAATTATAATGCAATACATTTTTTAAAAATGCTTTATATTCAGAAATTATTGTGTACTACTTGCCACTTGGCTATATAATTATTGTTCTATTTTACTATTCTATTAAACCACTTAGATTCGTGTTAGGTGAGATTGGGGTGAACAGTTTTTCAGATATTTTTTAACAATTGAATTGCAAAACAAACTTGCAAAATGAAATAAGGTCATTCAACCAGCATTGTAATTTTGTAAATTTTATAATATATTACGAAGTATTAGTGTATCACTAAACTGATTAAGTCTTTAGAATCGCTTATTTATACAGACAATTATATTTCGTATTATATGAATTCAAATTTCAAATAATTATCTGTGTTAATTGCTTTAAAATTTACCTATTAAGATGCCATTATCATATTGTATAAATGAACAGCAGTCTACGAATGTAAAACAATATGAAGGCCACACAGACCAGTTTTTCAGGATTATAATGCTTTCCGGGGTAAATGGTCAAAATAGAATGCCGTCCCATTATTATTCTGCATCCAGTTGTCCTTATAAATGTATATAATATAATATACATTAAATCATATTAAATTATAATAATAGTTAGATTACACAGTACATTGGTTGAAATTATTTAAAATGCGCAATTTATAAAAGGATATACTTTTGCATTTCATAGAGATTGAATAAAATAATTGTATAGGTATTAGGTAATATGTGACTTGAAGGTTGTTCAAGATTTTACTATTAATAATTAAATAAGTATGGTTTTTTCTGGAATACCGAATAAAAAACTTCCCGATACAATATAACGTCATTGTCATCATTACTGGTTTGCTCGCGTGCAAATATTAAAAACAAAACTCTCAAACATAATATTATATTTATGATATATATAATTGTATATTATAGCATAATATACGAATTGTGTCCTGCACTATAAAATATCAACGATCGACCTAGGAAACCCAAATTTTTGTTCCCCATTTGCGGTACCACGCAACATCGCAACGGTTAAAGATTAATTTAATGTAAACTGTTCAGTGTTATCGGTTGTATACTTGTATACAATCCTTAAGCCGATTAATCGGTGCATGTTAAAATGATGGCGGCCCTGCAGTCGTTTCCCACTTAAATCTATACAATTTTAGATTTCTAAACGTTACAATAATGTTCTATGGAATGCAAGACGATGATTATCATCGGATATTTTGCAAACAGTCCATATAGGTATATTTTATGAAAAGGTCAGCGATGTGTTTTATTTCTGATTTTATTACTTAGATTTTATCTGTGGCACATTGAAGTCACTGCGCTGCTGGCATGGTAAAAATGTTGTGTTATTCTGATTTATAGAAATTAAAATTGGACGTCATTTATAATAATATATGTGTTTTTCAACAATCGTAACCCTCTTCAAAATGCTAATAGTCATAGTTGCCGATGCTTAAATTCAATAAAAAAAAAAGTTACCTATTTATATCTAGAATTTATATGTATACAGTTAAGAAAATAATAAAAAAAAAAGTGCATAACAATAGTTTTTGTTTATTTTAGTTGAGAATACTAACAACAATATGTCAGTTACTAGTGTCCAGACTATGAACAACCAAAGCTTGATGAACATTAATGACAAAATGCTCGAAAACATGGATCTAGTCAGTGATCTTGAGCAGGCAGTAACTCTAGAAGAGCTCAAAGAAGTTTTTAAATATTGTTTCCGGTATGTACTTATGTAATACAATTAGTATGTACTAGTGTAATACAACTAGTATGTACTAGTTTTTATTTTTTAATACTCCAAAAGCCAATACATTTTTATAAATAATTTTACCAATATAGATTCTCAATTATGTCAAAGTCCAGTGCAATTATTGTATAATATGCAATTGTTGTATTCAAAGGCCGCATCATTTATAAATAGCATCCTTTTTTTTGATATTTCTAAATAATTGTAATAATATTTATTCATAAAACGTTCACTGAAATTAAATATTGATAATACCATAGACCTTTTACTAATAGACCGGCGCTCTTCACGTTTCCACCGTGTCAAGATAGGTGGCGCTTTTCGGTTACTGCATACTCTGATACGGTAATATATATATATTCATACTATTTATTAATACTAAACGTCTAAACGGGCTGATTATTGCTGAATCACTGTGCCATGTCGGCACGTGGCTATCAATGTATTTGGTATATGATGGACCGGTCTATAAGTAAAAGACATTGACATAAACTAAGATTATAGGTCTTTAAATAATAGTATAATACTAAGCATGATCTGTATTAATTTCATTTTTTTTAATACCATTTAAAATAGTTTTTTCCTGTAATGTTACCTTTAAAAAATAATTCTTACGAACGTATAATATAATATTTAATATTTATTTTTTCGTGGCAAGTAAAATGAAAGGAATACTAATTTAATCATGATAATATTGATAGTAATTAATAACTAACTAAAATAGTTCACCAACACGTAATATTAGAAGTTGACAATTTCTGTTGTAAAATGTAAACAAATGGATAATGGATAGGTCATATTTTTGAATGATTATAGTTGTGGAGTCAACTGGGAGCAACGCCACGTGTCATTAGATTGCTTGGAATGCGGTGGATATTCCCTTGAGAGGCCTTGTCCTATTTGTGCAGGTCACTGTCGAAATATTTGGAAACGTGATCTTGAAGAAGTAAGTTTAAAAAAAAATCTATGCAATTTATACTTTATTGAATTAATTTCTACGTGTTTAACTTTTATTTTATAGTCTCATAGAAGTGGCGAGGCAACCTGGATGGGAGAATGCTCCTCAAAATGTAAAGAAATGGGACGTGATGTCAAACAGATGTGTAATAGACTCGAAAAGGTCAAAGCCACATTTTGAGCCATGATTTATAAACATCTTAAACACAACTGAGTACTTATTGTTAAGAATTTAGTTTAAGTGTATCACTTTTCTAATAATAATAATTTTACTCAGTGTACACGGTGTCATTTCCTCGTGGTGATCACGTCTTGTTTTTGGAATGAAATGAATTCTCAAAATGATTTTTCCATGTACATAATAATTTGCTATTAATTTTCTATGAAAATTATTTATCGAATCAGTATAAATTATTTACCTACCTTCTATTATTAGTGACAGAAATTTTGGAAAAAACCCTTAAGCTAGAATAAATATATATTTATTTTGATAAATTTGTTTTGTTATTTATATTGTTACTTTTAAGAGGATTTCAGCGCACTATTTGTTTTCTCTCTCTGGCCCACGCGCAACATAGACAAAACGCATTTACGAAGAATCATTTTTTAGATTCTGAGCGAAGCGATGAATGTATTGATTTTACAATGATGTGTGTTTTTTTTATTTTTGTCTCTGTCATCACCTTTTAGGACAGTAAATATGCTTGGATTTTTTTCAACAGTAACTTTTCTGATAGGAAAGTGAATCTAGTTGGTACTTTGGGGGGTCAAAAGTAAAAATTCCCATTTAAAAATCCCATTAGTTTTCAAAAGCAACGTGAAAAACAAAAGAAAAATTAAGGAAAAACGGGAATTTTTATGCAAAATCTGCAGTTTTTGATAAAATTGATTTTGGTTTTTGGTGCAACTCTAAAACAAATGACCGTAAGTACATGAAATTTTGACTGAATGTTTATATTAGCATTTTCTATGCAATTTTTTATAAAATCGCTTTAAAATTAAAATATAATAAAAAGCATATAATATTGTCTAGATAATAATCATGCCTTTAAATTTTATCAAGAGATATTTTATAAGAGATCAATTCACTCTAATTTTTTAACTAACGGAGCTACACGTGTTTTGCTGAGCGTACAATTTGCTATGTTATGCACTTGTAATGGTGACTTAATAATGTTTTCATTTTATTCATGAAACAAAGTCAATATTTTTCAATCTAAGTAGGTACTTTTTTTAATGCGTGCCGAGAGTGCAGACATTTGTTTCAATACTAGGGTAAAATTGGACAAAGTATACCTACAAAATACAATAATCAGTGTTTGTGAATTCGTAATTTTTGTGACTTCATAAAATGCATTTACATTTTACATAATAATTATATTAACCCGTATTATTAATTAACCCGTTATTAAGTATACAAAGAGAGTAACTATATTCTGTATAATGATGATTATGAATTGTCAGAAATAGAATAATACAAGTCATACAGATGACTGGTGCAGCTTTAATTATAGGTGTGACAGGAATATTGTGCGCATTTAGTGCACCTAAATTATTAGAACTAATCAAATATTAAGTCTACTGCAGCCGTTTTAATTCTACGAATCACAAAAGACAAAGTTGAAACTTTTAGACGAAAAAAAAAGAAACTATTTTTAATTAATCAATTAAAAAAATAAACTGCCAGACGCCAGTATTTAATTGCAACAAATGGTCAAGTCAACATAAAACAAATTACGTGACAATTGAAAATAATCATTGTGTTAACTAATAAAATTTATTTTATACAACCTACGTATATGAGTATTAGGTATAGACGCGTAGATAAGCCACTTATATTGAATAATATCATAACATTAGCCATTAGGTACATTAAATTTAATACAGACTTTTTTTTTTTTCTTTCCTGTTTTAACCGACGACGCCGCGGGATCTGCTTTTGCATTGCTTCCGCGGAGCAAATTTAATACAGACTAGTATTATATATATTACATTATTATAAGCACGATAAATTAATAATTTATAAAAAATATATAAATCTCCCTCCACCGCCCAATTCAAAGTTAAATACATGAACCAAAGATATATATGTTTTCAAATAAGAATAAAGGGCTTGGGGGACGGAGTGGCCGAGCGGACTAAGGCGTCGGTTGGGACACGCGGTACCTCGGCCGCGGGCGGCATTTTTTTCGGGCATGGCAGATACCTACAGGTGCCTACTTGAAAATCTGCCATAAACAACACACACGTGTGTTTATACCTTACAGTACCCTCCCCCACAGTTTAAAAACCACCCAAAGTTGCCGTGGGTTAACTAAAAAAAAAAAAAAACTAAAGGACTAATTGGTATTAGCATTGAGTGTAGAACACGCACTGTATCCACCGGCGAATGTACACGTACTGAATCGTTAACTAAATTGTTATTTAAAAAATACGGGATATAGACAAATAATATAACTATTTCAATGGATAGCAACGATAAGCAATAAATATAATTTTACGCCGTCGGTTCTTCGGTGTTCTTAGAAAATAATCAAATATTTGGGTATTGTCGCGACTCGGCGGTAGGCCGATAACATTGTAATAAAATCGATTATTACCTGCCCGATAAAATATTTGCAATGAATTATGATATAACTATAATCTGAGTTTGATAAATTAAATTAAATAAATATTCTCTATTAATAATAATACTATTATAGTAAATAACATAATGAAGTACAATGTGTGACAGGGTCCAGAGTTTTGCCTTCCGCGATCCGCCAGTTGCCGATCCCTGATCTATACTATCTATACTCAATGGTATTAGTTAGAATTGCTCAATACATTTATTTAAAGGACAAAACATTTTGAATATTTTTATTGTTTTGAAAAATATCATAATAGAATCCGGTGTACCGCCTGTATCAGTTAGTAGTTGACGTGTAGGTTGGATCATACCTACATAATATATAATATATATATTATACATCATTATTCATTATAATGTAAAACTAATGTTAAAATAACCAAGACTTTCTAAACAGAAAGAACAAAATTCAGAAGAGAAATCTCGCTTTGGTCGTGGAACGGAATAAACAAAGGAATATAAAAGTCATCTAAATATACATTTATATTGTGTTATTAAATTATAAATAAATAC
Source organism: Metopolophium dirhodum (assembly GCF_019925205.1). NCBI lineage: Eukaryota > Metazoa > Arthropoda > Insecta > Hemiptera > Aphididae > Metopolophium > Metopolophium dirhodum. Next base: position 16,173,960 of record NC_083565.1, on the reverse strand, counting down.
TGCTGCGAGTGTAAAAATGTTTTGCGAATTTTGTCCACGTGCTCCGTGCAATCGCGTCGCTCGTCGATCACAATAAGTCAAGGTCGAAGGAAGTCTAGTGTCAAGATGACAAGATTGAAGAATCGGTGAATCGTGAATGCCATAATATTATGAAAGTATGAGTATGCACTACACAGTACCTATATACCTATATGGCTATGTACAATATACAGAGTGATTCACCAAACAAGCCCATCCATCCCTCAACTTTTCCTTTAAAAGTAATGCAATTATTCAAATTTTGATTTCTAGAATTTTTAAATGGTTACTGTCCATACTCGAGAGCTAACGACAATATTTTTAATTTTATGGATTTCTTTATACCATTTAAGTAGTTTTATGTGGCGATATCAACTTATTTTTCCAAATAAAAATCACCTTTCCAGTCCGCCCCCTTACATTTTTTAAAAGTAAAAAAATTTAGATGTGAATATTATTTATTGATTATTGTTTTAAGAATTATTTTATATATTTGTAAAATCTGTAGTAATGAGAATAAAGAGTTTTTATATTTTGAACGTAAAAACGATGAGTGTCCAGTAAGTATCTATATTAAAAAAATACTAGAACCCTCGAAATTTTTTTTCAGTTACGGTTGCCCCCATATCTTCCAAATTTCCAAACCGTCTAAACCACTTTAGTCATGGTCAATGGACCAACATTATTCTTAGTACATAAAGTTAAATAATTAAAAAACTACTCAGTTGGATTTCTATTTAGATTATACTTACATGTTATCAACATTTAAAAAAAAAAGAAATAATATCTATTTAGTTATTTGCGGGAAAAAAGTAGTTCTCATTTGGAAAAATAAGATATTGCCACAGTACACTCCTTAGATGGTACCTATAAAAAAGTATTTGAAATATTGGTCCTCAAGTAGGTAAGTATACTTAAAAATACCAAAAATTAGAATTTAAACAAATACAAATTATAAAACCTTACGTCTTGTATATAAGTATAATTAAATAATGGTACTATTTCACTTAATAAGTTGTATCCTTCTGAAGTTCGCAAGTTGATCATTTTCTGCTTTTACGCATGCACACAACGTCGCACTGGTAATACAAGATTGCTCATAAGATCTACCTTTATCAAAAACAAAAATGTCTTCAAGAAAGTCAAATTAAATATTAATGAGCGTTTGAAGTTCAAATTTGTACAACATTGGATATTCACTCGATTTCGCAAGTAGTGATTTTCTTATTTTGTTATAATTTAAAAACGAATAATTGTAGATACTATAAATTTACACTATATGTTTATTTTATCAATTCCCATACTTGATAACATTTTCAAAAGGTCTGTTTTGAATTGTTTACAGACATTTTCAGTTTTCAATTTTTTTAGTTTTTTTTCTATAATTGTCAATAAAATTAAGCGTGAAAATTGAATACAAGATTCCTGATATATTGTTACAATAGTAGTTAAAAATTATAAAAATACATAGCCACAATTTTTTTTTACAAGCATTTAAAGTTCAAATTTTTATAGAATTTATCAAATTGAAAATTGAAAAATTATTTTGTAGTTAAGTTTATAAAATGTTCAACTTTTATAGCTAAGGGTTGAAAATTTAAAACAAGGTTCCACGTAAATAGGTCAATAAATTACTTTACTCACAATAATATCATCAAATATACTTGGTAATATATCATATTATCATAGGCTGACTGGCCGTATTCGCTCAGAATCGTTTTTCGTGTGCAATGATATTATATCATTGAATTCATATTTAACACCATCCATTACAGTGACCCACCTACTGTACAGCAGAGTGACACTCGCTCGCCCAACTTTTTTTTTTTATTGAAAATCAACAATTTCTACGTTTTCAAAATTAAAAACGATAGCATCTAAAAAGTTGGGCCAATTGTTATCGACAATTGGCAAAACTCCATAACTGAAAATAAGCACGACCCCCAAATATTTTGACTGCACCACCTTTCTCAGCGTTAAAAATTACATATGTATGAATAAAAAAAAATGTTCCGTAATAATATATTAATAACACAATGACAAGATGACTGATAAGTGATAAGTGATGAGGGATGCTACATATAACCTTTACCTTTCTATAATAATTGACTATTATAGTTTATAGGGCATCAATAAAAATTTTTTTTTCATGTTTTAAACGTTTTTTTTTGTTTTTATTAAAAAACGTGTTTTTTCAACCCTGAAGTATTACATCAAACACCCGACAAAAACCGAGTTTTCGCTGATTTATTTATAAACTAAAAATATTATTAAAAATCATGAGAATAATGAAAATAAAATGTTGGCAAGTCAAAATGTTCTCAAAAATAAACTCTATAAGATGGCTATCTTCAATTGTTTAAAAAATAAAAATAACTTTTTTAACTTTTTTACCAAAAAATGTAATTAAATTAAAAAATAAAATGTGTAATTCTTGTCTCTGTGAGTCTAAAAAAAAAAACAGATTTATGATATCTTTATTAGATATCGCAATGGGTAAATCCTCGCGGGACATCCTATATAGTTAGCCAATTATCCATATAGACTGTTAGATCGGTTATCGGTATAGGTATGAATAGACTATACTATAAATTGTTTTAAATTTTATTTACAAATTATAAGCCGTATAGAAAAAAAGAAAAGTTTTAAGTAAGTAGGTACGCCTGATGATAAAATGTATTTACCTGGTATAGTTATTGTACCTACTTCTAAGTACGTATAACGTATTACTTCCTATTAATTACTTTCTCAACTTCTTAACTGTATTTTGGATACAACTATAATACCTACTAGAGAAATTTGAAAAAAATGTTTAGTAAATAAACAGTGGTAGGTATTTGTAATTATCAATTTTTTACCACGCATCCCCCCCCCTACTACATCAATCAACTCCTTTTTTATAGCTGTGGCACAGTATGGAGTTACTATGGTGTAATACGCTTGTTATATTTTATGAAAGTCGGAAAAAAGTAGACGGCTGCAGGCAATGTTGCCAGGCGTACGAACATGTTCGTTTTAGTACGAACATTTCAACTATGTACGAACATATCATAAAACGAACATTCGTACGGTTTATTACGAACATTTGAATCTGATGCAAATATGCATTTAAAAATCAAATTTTTACTCAAAAATGCCGAAATACAAATACAATTAATGATTATCGATTTAGCAGTTATCACTGATTTATTATAAAGCCTTTATATAAAATAAAATTAAAAATAAGTACCCCGATTACGACCGTATTGGCGTATAGCGTATTAGACGGTCAGAGTCCAGAGTCCAGGCCCATATCTTAAAATTTATAATTGTTGATATTTCTATTTCTATTTTTAGATATAAGCGTCTTATAGTAGCTAGGGTCTCGTATCCGTGTTAGTAGTAATGTTATCATGGGCTTTATGAACCAGTATTCGGTATTATTATTAAATTCATAATTATGGATAAATTTGTCACAAAAACTGGGAAGAGTGTTGTAAAACCATCAACATCAACAATTGACCAAAAAGATGATACTTGTTCTGGATCCGATCGCAGTCTCACACCAGAGTACAAAAGAATTAGACGAGGTGATGGTAAGCAAAAGAAACATCGGAAACAATTATTCAGTAAGTCTTGGGAACAGAATCCAAAATTTTCGAAATGGTTAAGACCTGATGAAAAATCAAACACAAGTGCTAAATGTATTATTTGTAATACAGTTTTGGCTACAGAAATTTCTTCAATAAACCGCCATTTAAATAGCAAAAAACATAAGTTAATGTCTAATAGTGTTTCAACAACTTCATCACTTTCTGATTCTTTTAAACCAAAAAATATTTCTTTACTCGAAAAAGTAAAATCAGCAGAAATTAAACTTACTGCTTTTGTAGCTGAACATAATATTTCATTTAATACAATGGACCACTTAACTGAATTAATTAAAAGTCTCGACCCAACCTCTGAAGTATTAAAAAATATGCACTTGCAAAGAACTAAAACCACTGCAGTAATGAAACATGTGATTGGTAAGTCTCATAAAGAGTATTTAATTGACTGCTTGGTGCAAACAAAATTCAGTATTTTAACTGATGAGTCTACTGACATAAGTTGTATTAAACAAGCATGCATTGTTGTTAGGTACTTTAATCGAGACATCGGTAGAATTGTAAGCCATTTTTTTGAGCTATCCAATGTATTTGAACCAAAAAATTATCAAAAGGCCCACGAAGGTGCTACAGGCAAAAATTTATATGATTGTTTGTATAAATCATTTGCTGAAAATAATATACCATTCAATAATGTCATTGGTTTTGGATCAGATGGGTGTAACTCAATGATGGGTGCCCATAATTCTGTTGCTAGCAGAATGAGAGAAAGTTGTCCTGGTATAAGCATATGGACTTGCATATGCCACTCGTTACACCTTTGTGCAAGTGAAGCATGTAAGGTTCTTCCAAAACGTTGTGAAGATTTAGCGCGCAACGTTTATTCATTTTTTTCAATGAGTTCAAAAAGATCTGCACAATTTGTGCAGTTTCAAGAATTTTGTTCTACTCCAGTACACAAACTTCTACATCCTAGTCAGACAAGGTGGTTGTCTTTGCACTTAGTTGTGTCTAGAGTGCTAGAACAATGGGATGCATTACTTTTATATTTCCAAGATAAGCATTTAAATGAACGCCTAACAATAGCAGAATCAATATACAGCACACTCACAGACCCTCTCATAAGACTTGTATTTTTGTTTTTAGATTGGGTCTTGCCAAAATTCACCTCACTTAATTCTTTTTTCCAAAGTTCCTCTGTAGTGATAACTCAGTTACACGATAAAATGATTTCTACTTATAAAGATATTTTATCATGTTTTATGAGACCAAATTATATTAATAAAACTCCTATTAACGACATTGGCTGCAGGTGAATGTTGTCATTCACTTAGTTAGTTTTCAAATCGGTACGTACATATACAATTTTAACGTTTTCTACTTACGAAAGAAAAACCTAGAATATAATAACAATAATATCTGATTGTGTTGTGATAAAAACCAAAAAAAAAGTTACTACGCATTTAAATTATAAATTATATACAATGTAGGTACCTACATACAACCTACTATTTCAGTTATTATTTATTACAACACGTAGTACGTACATACCTATACTTATTGTAATCCCTACCTACATATGGCTGAATTATTTTAATATTTTTTGGATCACAATGTGGTGCTGCTGTGCAGTGTGATTATATAATTATGAATTATGATAATAGGAAGGCATTGTTAATCGTGTATAAGTGTATTCGTGTCAGTAATGTTTATTATTCACGTGACACGATAGTGTATGGGATATACCTATAGGTACACAAAAATATGTGTAAACCGCATACACTTTATATTATATAGTTGCCAGTTGGGTCATGGTTTTAAAATAATATACCGATGTCATGGACTACCTATACATTATGTAGTTAGTGCGATCAGTGGCGTGTGGCGTGTGGCGTGTGCATGTGTGATGGTACCGATGTTGGACTGTTTAAGTATATACTAAGGAAACAGTGTTGTCACCACAGTCCGAATCGATTCACGATATCGTATCGTAACATAAGTATATTGTTATTTGTTAAGTACTATGTATTTACCTATTGCACAATGGTTAAAAATAAATAGTTACTAGGTAGGTACTTAGAAAATGTTAAGTAGACATCTTTATATATTATTATTTATTAATATAATGTCTGCTGGTAAACCGAAACGAACAACATTTCTCAATTCCGCCGACTGTTTTTCTTATAGTAAACCGGTACGAATAATTGTTGAAAATTCGACATTTTAATAGATATTAAAGAATTACCCAAAAATAGCTTTTTTACGTGTGGTATACGGATGCGCAGAGACGGTGGCAGTATGACTTCCAACTCAGTTACATCATTTGTTGTACCTACAATTATGCAGGAAATTTATATAAAATTATAATAAAAATATAGAATAATAATAAATGTGAACCCATAGATGCTGCCATGTTGTGGTCGGATCACGGGCACACGGCTATTTAAAAAAAATAAACAAATATCTAAAATATATTATAAATTATAATATATATTATGCATAAAATAAACGACAAATAGCTCATAGTCATGAAAAATTAAAACCTAAGACTCTAAATACAACGCAAATTCTTTTGTTTATATATTTGTATCAAGCGCCAAATGAGGAATCGCGGTAAAAAAGTCCTAGGAAAAAAAGTCCGCAGTAGATAAATCTTAAGCCTAAAATGTCCGGAGTAAAAAAGACCGGTATTAATATATAACAATATTTAAAATAATTTATTTAAAAAATAAGTTCAATGATTATAATTATTTAGTATCATTAGGTACCTATATAAAAAATCAAAATTACTAATCATACAAAAAAAAATATACATAATAATATTATAATGATTTCTCAGTTCAATAGAGTATATTAAATATCGACGTATAAAATAAAAAGATTAAAAAAATATATTCAATAATTATAATTTTTATCTAGGTCTTGTTCTAATATTATGATTTCCCACTTTAATTAATTATCGTCATATAAAAATAATAATTTATATTTAAATAATTAAAAAAGTTATAGTTACAACTTATATTAATACTAATTACTAATTGGAACGTTTATAATTGTGCATCACATCGTATTTTTCATTTTACCAAATTATATGCATAAGACTTTTTGGTAGTCTACCTCGAATGAGTGATATATAAATTTGGCCATTCGTCGGTTAGTCAAAAGCAGCCTAAGTATTTTTCTCCCATTATCAGTTAGGTTTGGTTAAGATGCATATAGATTGTATATATACCTAAGTGAGAATATCAAATCAAAATGTGGCTTCAAGATAATAATATATATATATATATCATATACTATATAGTATTTGGCAGTACCATTCTACAAAATGTCCTTTCTAATTTGTGCATATACAGGTTTTTTTCGGATAAAAATATTATATATAGTGGCGATTTGGTGAAAAATCTCTTCAGACGATAAATTATTATACTGTGTAAGCGCGTGCCCTTTCACTTAAGAACTCCCTTCCTTGTTCACATAGGACCAAGAACACAACTATAGGGTTAAAATCTGGGGAGGGGGGCATTGTTGAGAAGGAACGGATTCCTGGAACGAGTTATTTTTAGGAATGAAGCTTGGAATTGCTTCTTTTCAAAATAAAGAAAAAAGAAAATTAACGAATTCTTTTTTTTTTTAGGAACATAAACAAAAGTTACAGTTTCTTTAAATTGTAAGAACATCATGTAAAAAGATATTTTTATTTGGTTTACGTTTAATTCATTGATCGTTTTTCTTTACCTACCTAACATTATAAATAAAAAGGTATTATTCTAAAATCACAATTTTTTTAATAACTTGCTTAAAAAAAGGAATGAAAATTGGAACAAGTTCATTTTTATATTAACTGGATTTGGAGTGAGTTCCTTATTTGAATAAAGAACAAAGATCTGGAACGAGTTCTTATGTTAAGAATATAATGGGGAATGAAACGAGGCCCTTTTAAAAAGGAACTTTCTGAACACTGGGACAGGCATACTTAAGGGTGGACTGACCCAGTGGTCTACTGTCCTAGAGGTTAGAGGATAGAGGTTACTGTCCTTGGTTGGGTTTTGGGCCGGTGCCTTGTAAGCGGTACGATTATATCGTATAAGACATAAGTCATCGGTACATAAACATAGTAATGCGACATAAACATGATAGGATTATATATTTATATGAGAGAGATGTCTTCAAACTTTAATAATTAAATGGTTCCAATTTCTATACAACAAATAAATGACTCTTTAATTTTCCATCATATTATTTTGGGGTAAAAAAAAAGTTGGTGGCTCAAAATTAATTACGCCCATATGGTCAGGGTATAGGGCCGCTGTTATCCATCTGGGTCCTGGGATAAAAGGCCAAACCCTATCCAGTACGGTCCTAGGCATACTGCATACAATCCTTGCCAGCAAGACTGTTAGTTCAAAATAAAACATAGGCTACGAGGGGTCCACACCCCACCCACTTCATACTACCATCAGAAATTTTAGATTCTAAGCTAAGCTAAGAATGTATTTGTTTCAAAACGATTTGTGGTTTTTTTATGTACTTATATATTATATATATATTACTATTGCGAGCCAGCTAAATAAGTCAGTCATAAAAATTGTATACACTGCACTCTATTTGCTTACAGGTTTTCTTTTAATAATAATTACTGATACAAATGTATATACTTGTAATATATGTGAATAACAAAATAAAAACTATTTCATTATCAATTTTTTTGTGGGGTCGGCGGGGGTGTCAAATTTTAGAAAAGGGGAGCTGCAGCAAATACGAAATGTTTTTAGGTTTCTAAACATTCTTTAAAACTATTTGTACCCACCGATGTGCCCGTCCGTGCGTCCATCCGTTAGTTATAAGTTATAACAGACAACAGTACATGGTTACGATTGTTGATATTAATATATTATATATTCCGTAGTTACTACATAATACTTACTGTACATTGTTACGAATTACGATTGTTTGTGTTAAGATATTTAATTACGATTGTTGATATTAAGATAATTACTTATTGTATAGGTACCTAAGTATTTAATATAGATTCATACTAGCCAAAATATTAATTATCAGGGTTACCAAATGCTGTTTTAATTGTATTTGGATTTATAGTTTAGTGCATTGTATTTAATACAATGTTTAGAAACAGAAAACTTAGTACGCTCGCCGAGTGAGCTCTCCTAGCTGATTTGATTAATTTTGATACTGGCGTAAATTTTATATTATTTATAGAAAAAAAACAATTGTATGTATTAGCTGGTATTTGTAGTTGACATTCATTTCTCACTGTACTTCAACTGCAATCATTCGAATGGCATCGGATTACTTTTTTGTAGACAATACACTTATTTAGTCATATTTTGTATACGTAAAGTAAATCTATTTTGAAATGTTTTGGTATTTTTGTATAGGTATAATGACTGTAATGGTGTTATGACATTATCTAATTATCTGCAATAATCTCCATAGACTATATTATATAGGTATTTGGTAGTAGGTACTCGCTAACATTATGAACAATAGTTAAAGTGATATAACTTCAGAGTCCTACAAGCCTTAACTGGCAGATTAAAATATCATGTACTCTATGACGTCTATGTCAATTTATAGCTGATCAACATTTTTTTATATTTTTAATTTTTAAAGAATAGCTTCCAAGACGTTTGAGACCCACATGATATTAATAATTTAACATACATACTTATTATCGAATTGTTTTCCCTCGCGCGCACGCGTATAATGTGACGTAAAAGCCTACGTCAATAATAATTATTAATTATTTGTCATGAGTTGTAGAAGTAAATGCTGAATAAAATAAAATAAATATTTTTATTTAACTTGTATACAGTTATACAATAATATAAGATCAGAAATAAATATAATAAATACCAGAAACCTGTATATTGTTTGATTATAAATGGTGGAACAGAATTCGTTGTAATTGTTTCGTAGTTATTAAAATAATAGGTAGGTAAGGACTAATGAGTAAATAGTAATAACTGTAAACACTACTTATAAACAATCAAAATTAACATCGTGACTTTAAACTTATTTAAACAATTACAATTTACAAAACATATACAAAATGTAAACGTTCTTAAGTTAATTTGTTTATAATTATTGTAAGTATAATTATTAGTTGTGTACTGTTGTGTATAGTAAATTATAATTTTTATTTTAAATCATTTGTACAAGAAACTTTTTTTCTACATAGGTATTTATAAAACCATAAAAAATAAACTCCGCAGCAATAAGTTACCATGTAAATTTTAAACGATATAATATTATATGCCTATATGGCAGTACAGCTGCCTACGCCAATAGGCAATACCTAGTATTACAATGATAGTGTATTGACGCACGCTTATGATGAAGATCAATTTCATAATGATTCTGAAAAATAACCCATAAGATTGGTAATGAGGGTACAGTTTTAGTAGTGCAAAATAAATTATTTGGGATTTTGGTTACAAAGATGAGGACAGCCAGTACGTTGGTCCTGGCAGAGCTAATAGTTTAAATATTTTAGTATTTATAAAATTATATAAGGTAAAACCATGTGGATTATTCACACGGCAACCCCGTGACTGATGTTTGCCATTATAATCCTATAAAGTAAAGTTATTTTTAATTGTGTTAAAGTATTCCGTGAATTGTGTGTTAGTGATATTATGTTTTGGGGGAGTATATACTGCCACAATGGTGACTGAAGTATTATTTACATTAAGACTGATAGCACAGGATTGAAGAAAATCTTGACAAAAGTTTGGTAACACTTAACAAAAGTAGCAACGCCCCCATGTGCAGTGTTATCTGGGTGGTTAGTTTTGATTGATACATAACCTAAGATACGAATATAAGAATATTTTATGAAGTGCGTATCTGTTATGAGAGCAATATCAATGCGCTTATTATTTAAAACAGTTTCTAGTTCAAGGGCGTGGTTTTAGAGTCCGTTAGCATTGAATTACAGAATTAAGAGAGAGTTGTCAGTGACAGAATTTTTATTGTTAAAATTAGACATTTTTTGTTCTATTAAGCAGGAGATTAATTTGGTGATAAGAGATAACATAGGATGTATTAGAGATTTAAATTCGTCAAGAAAACTTAACAACGTTTTATTGATATATCTGGAGCAGTTGGTTAAATATTTTTGGTGGGCGTGTTGGACGTAGCATGAGCATACGTTTTTATTAGAGGCAGTGGTTGACTAGGTAAAGTATGATCAGGAAGTGTGCTACCTTGTAAATTTGCTGGCTTAGATCTAAGATTACCATGTATAAAAATACATGTTGGGCTGCATCTTTTCCGGCATTGAAGCTCTTTGTAAAAACATATAACAATCATGATAGGATATCTGGACACTCGGGAATAACAAGTAATGAAATAGCTGACGAAAAAACCTCAATTGCCATCAAAAATAATGAAACTCTTTAAATTAGATAAATGTCTTATGATGTCTCAAAAAATATATCAATAAAACCGAAAAAAAATAAATTTAAAAGTATTTATGAAATTATAACAAACAATATAGATACCAAATTAAAAGAGATTAAAGAAGGAACTATAATCTATAGATAAACCCAAACCTCAATTAAAAAGAAGCTATTATCCTTAATCATAGATTAAATATACTTAAGTATACTCAAGGTTGCCTTGACACCGCATTTGAACCCAATCACGAACAAAAGTTAGACATAATAATTTTCTCAAACAAACAAAAGTGTATAATTTATTTAAAAAAAAAAAAATTGTTGTAATTTAATTGTATAGGTGTATCTACGATGCAACTAATGGCCGGTGTTGCCGATATTTATTTATTTTTGTTCCATAAAAAAAAAAAAAAACATTAAATGATAATTAAATTAAAAAGGTTAATGCAAAAAATGCCTTCAAACCAAAATAATATTCTAAAAATTCACTAATAATCAAACAGTTAAAAATAAAATGTATCAATAATAAAAGTCAAATTTTTTGATTCTATGATGTGTGAAACGAATTTTATGCCTGGAAAGCAATGTTAAAGAACATTCAGAAAAATTGCAATTTGTATTCACATGAGACTCTCCATCAGGTGCGTTTATTTCATATATTATATTATTATAACGTAGTAGCACGCGATTTAAAAACACGCACTTGAATGTTAGAATCGCGTAATGCCATTATCATAGCGCGTCCGCGTTTTTTAAATCGCTGAAATTTAAAAACGTGCACCTGTGCATTCGAATTGCTCAGCGTGTTACCAAATTTACGTAAAAGCTATATACTAACAAATATCAGTCCTGTATACCACAAACAATTAAAAAAAAATAATAAAAATATTATTTTTATTTTAGATTCTGAGCGGAGTGAGGAAGCTAGTGGTCTTACAATAGTTCTTATTTATTTGTTTTTTTTTTTTTTATCCTGTATACAAAATTTCTACCAGAAGGATTGCTTCAATTTCAACATATAATATCTTATATCTTTTAGAAAATTAGATAAATTTGGTACTTTAAAGAAGTCATTTTTCGATTTTCTCATGAGTTATTTAATGCCACGTGAAAAACCACCGACAAATTACAAAAAACCACTAAAGACAAGATTTTAATTTCTAACACTTTGTTTATAACCATAGAAACGAATAACAATTGTGACGAATTTAAAAATATTAATTCAACTTACAGGCTAAAATAATTAATAACAATATAAAATATCCAGACTGACAAACCATCTCCGCTCAGAATCGTTTTTCGTATACAATGATATTATATCATTGAATTCAAACTGAATACAAACCATTATACAGTGACCCACTTATAACCTACTGTACAGCAGAGTGACATCCACTTATCCGCTTTTTTGAAATTAATTAACAATAGGTAAATAGGTAGTTAATTTAAATATGATTTCTTTTTTAAAAATTAATAAATTTAAAATACAATTTTAATACTAGCTGGTACGTAGATCCCTACATAGTTAGTTACTTCGAAATTATAGTATAGGTTTAAATATGCAAGTAAGTATTTACGTGTATTTCTAAACTAGTTAATTATAACGTATAGGTACGTAACTTTGTGTAATAACGTCATTATTAATACTAAATCGAGTAGGTACTAAATTGATTGAAACACCACAATATACATAATCTTATATAATACCTATGTATAATTGACAACTAAAATTAATATAGTTTTTAGGAATGATCGGATATATAGTTCAATTCGAACATAAGTTACTTGTTTTGAACCCGAGTATATTATATTCTAACATTACATACCTTTTTTTTTAACCTGAGCTCAATTCGAATATTTTGATTTAGGTAAGGACCGTAAGGAGTACCGTTAAACAATCCCCCGCGCAACTCTTACGTATAGTATTTCTTGGTACCTACCTATTAACTATTTAGCTCATAATAATATATTAAATATTAACATGACTTAAAAAAAAGAAACGTTAAATAATGTGTAAGCATAGGTACCTAGCCTGCATGTAGCTGGTGGGTAAGCACTAGGCGGTAGCAATCAACATATATTGTGTATAATTTACATAATTAGGTATGTACAGTGGTACACATAACGTCATAACAGACAACAGTCACTTGTTGTTAATTGTTAATTGTTATGTGGTAAGTGGTAGGTATATAATTTATATGGGTATCTAGTATCTACTATACTTAACCGGAAAAAAAAATCTTAAACTACATCAATTTCTAAATTTCCCTAAAAATGTACAGAATTCTCTTTTTTCTCTTTCATATAAATTTCATAAAAATTTCACCACACAGAGGGAAATTCTTCGCAGTCCAAAATCACTACTTCCACCTGATCTGCCCGATTAATCAATGACAACCAATTAATAAATAAATGTCTACTAATTATTTCTCCTATAACCGAGATAGTAACCATTTATAAACAAAAATGTCCAGCGTAAATCTCAAAATCCCCGTTTGAGTACCTCCATGGGTTGGACCTAGGAGGGTGAAAAATACTTTAAGACCCATTCTCATATTACAGTCATACCTACCAAATATACAAAAATAATTTCATTAAGATTGGTCGAGCCGTTACGGAGGAGTGCGACCACTAATACTTTGACACGAAATTTTTATATAGGTATTAGATTAGATAATAATTATTATTTAAATTTTATATTTTTTTATTATTATGAATTTTTTTTTTTTTTTAACAGCTGTTTCAAACAATTAGGTATAGCTTCGGGGATTTGTATCCCCTAGATTCAACTTTTCGTGTCCCAGTACCAGATGTTGATAGGGCTCGAGGTTTTCCGCGTAATTTACTTGCAGTGATTATTTCATATGAAGGTGACATGTATAAAATATGAAATTCAACTTAAATATGGTAATATTTATTTAATTTTGAATAATATAAATACCCGAATGTTTGAATCAGGTACAGAATTTGGCGTGTTGAATCATAAATATATATACTAGAGCACAAAATTGCCACGAAAAAAAAATAGAGATAGGGAAATAACTCTAAGCGAAGCCGCAGGACAAGGAATAGCTGGTCAATAAGGCTTCAATCAATGCAACTGCAAAACTGGCGGTGGCTCCAAAAAATGTGCTTGTAATGCGACGGAAATGTTGTGCAGTTCAAAATGTCATAGCAATACAGTTTTCAGTTTTCAATAGAGGGGGGTAAAGGTTTTAACCGACCCGAATGGGTAAAAAAAAAAACCCCCCAAAAATATTAGTAGTTTATTAGGATATCTTCTTTTTTTAATTTTGAAAATATATCAACTGCATTATCTATAAATCAATTTTACCTGATTCATTACTTTTATATAGGTATATGATATATTTACAAATTAATATTATCTTAAATTATAAAATATTTTTTTTTTTATTGCTTGCTTACCGGCTCAAGTTTTGTCTGTTTATTGAACATGCTAGAAATTATTTTCGATACTTATCGAGCAGTTTGCGGTAATTTTATATTTTTAGCCGCACCACCCATTTATTTTTTTTAGATCATATTTTGCCCAAATTAAAAGATTAATGTCAACATGCATCACGAAAAAAATTAATTTTAATTTAGGTAGAATAAGGTACTCAACTAAATTAACACAATACGCAGAATAGTTGAATCATACACGACAGTCGCAAGTTAACTGAAGTCCGTGATCAATGATAAATATTAAATAATAAGAGTGCCAATCGGTTGTTGTTTTTAGAATTTGTATTCATTTTAGATTTTAGAAATTAAACCATACAAGATTATGATACTAACTGTTAATTTTCCTTCACATAACACATTCACACAAACAAACATAAGTACATAAATACATAGATAAACTTAACCCATACATACTATGTGTAGGTACGTCCCCGCATACGTCTAAATATAAATATATTTCAACTATCAATTAGTAAAAATGTATCATTGTGACAATAATTTCTTAGTAGGTACATACTATAATATTACTGAAAATATTATAAAATAGCCAGACAGCAAATGTTTGACTAAAAATATAATTATAACATTATTATTGGCACGTTTTTGCACTAATAAAATATAATAATGGTAAAACGGCAACAACTGGACACCGGCCCATCGGGCCGCTTTTAAAATCAGACAGGGGCAAATCCCCACCTTGCCACCCCTCCCCCAAAATGACGCCACTGTAGCAATAGCCAATAATAAGTAATAACTGTACCAATAAATAATTTTTATGCACATATTATAATAATTTCAATTAATCTATCCAGTAGAAATCAGTGTATTATTTGAGATTTATCACCAATCTCGGTAGATTATTTCAATGGTCGGTAAAAGATGTACCTACATTATAGTTTAAAACGTGTTTTTTTACAACATTTACCGACATAATTGAATAATTTGGTACAGATATAGATTAGACCTCTGGGAAGAAGATAGGTTAATTTAAAAAGAGTTAATTCCAACCCGAGGAGGGCGATTGTAAACTCTCCCGATTTTAATGACATGTAAACTGCCGGGTTTAGTCCAATACTAACTGACAGGAACATGTAAACTCTCCCGGGTTTATACCAATACTACCCTTCGAGAACAAATGGGAATATTATATAAAATATAAAATAAAAGTAACAGTATAAACAAAAAACACATATTTGTATTAGGTACAACAAAACGTGAAAAATACCACTTTTACAGATGGCACAGAATCAACTTTCAGTTTTTGTGATTAAACTCACTTTTTCTGTATACTTACCTCTATAGGAAATCTATATAACATAATCATTTTATGGATCCTATGGACTTAGATATTAGGACAAAACAACTTGATAATAGTTATAATGAAATAAAATACTATGTTTATTGAGAAAACATACAATGGAAAATAATACTAATGAATAATATTGTACTATACAGGGCAGTTCACAAAAAAAGCCAATTATATAAAAATAATAAAAATCAATGTTGTTGTAGCTAGCAATATTATATTATAGTATTTATAATATAAAATTTTAAATGGTAATCACAATCTCTGCATTGTAGTCAATTCATAGGGTAGCAAAAACATTTAAATCAACTCGGGAGAGCTTACACATTTCCTTCAAGTAAACATAAAGTTGATCCGGGAAAGTTTACCATACAATCGGGAAAGTTTACCCCGGGGAAATGCTCAAACAGGGATTATGATATTTACCTTAGACATATGGTATATGATCCAAGATATTTACGATGGGACATTTTTGTTTGTAAATAATTATTATTAAAGGGATAAGCCTGGTGGTGCAGTGGCACTTCTATGAATTTTATTACTGAATGTCTCAAGTTCGAACCATGGTTAAACGGTTTCGGTGGACCAATTTTTTGAATTGTTTTTTTTCTTATTTTTCTTCTTTATCTCTACATAACTATGAATGTTTGGTTTTTTTTTTATTCATCGGATTTTAGTACGGACGTACGGTTAGGTTATTTTTAATAATCCGCCGTAAGTTGAATTAAGTAAAAACGACAAACTTGGCATAACTTTGATACTTTAGAGCAGTGTTTCCCAACCTTTTTTTACTCAACGCCCCTTTTAGATTTTTAAAATCACACACCGCCCCCCCCCCCCTTCCCCAATCAATTTTTTAAAATGATAAACGTTTTATTTTTTAATAAGCTATTTAATTTAAGACAAAATATCATTAACATTTTAACGCTACAATTTAGTTAATTTTAAATTTAAATACCTACTAATAATTAATAATTATATAATTTGATTTCGAATTCGCTAATATAAAATTATAATACAAAAAATACTTATGTGACTAATGACTGCCATGAGGTTGATGTTTTCCTGCTAACGAAATGATATCTGGTTCAATAGATGTCAGCATTAGTCTTAAATCTCCACATAACATTGTCGGAATCGGCTAATCATTAGCCGCTAATCGGAATCTATACGATAACTCCGATAATAACGTCAAGTACCTGTCAAGATAATTTTTTTGATATTATTTAAGTGTCTATAAATATTATACCTACATAATTGTGTTGATTACATTAGGTATTTTATTCTACGTAGTTATACATTTCATTACAATCAGTTATAAACAAAAAAAATTTAAATGATAGATGAGCGCCCCCTTTAGCGCCCCCTTCAAAATAAAAAATGCCCACAAGGGGGCGGTAGCGCCCACGTTGGGAATCACTGCTTTAGAGTTAAATTATACACTTGCGTACAAACCACATGGGATCCGCGATCTTCCTCAGGTAGATCGCCTACCTGATAATATACTGCTGAGAGTCTCACGGATAACGCCGGTCGAGATGGCTATACATTAAAATATAATATCATTATTATCATTTACAATTAAAAAGATAATGCTTCCACAGCGTGTTACAACCCAAAGGAGTTGAACAATCAGAATTTTTTTCAGGGCAACGCCGGGTAATATTCAGCTAGTATATTATATATATATATATTTTAATAATAACATCAACATATTATGTATACAGAAAATATAAATATAAAATTGATATGCACATATTATGCGGAATATACAACTCAATACAAGTTAGGTAAACTACATTAAAACTTTATAATCATTTTTAAATAGAATTTTTAATTAAAACAAATTATCATATTATATTCACATTACGTTTAGTTAAAAATATAAAGAAAAATGTTCTAAATAACTAAATATGGGAAAATTAGATGGGGATTTAAATAGGGTACTATGTGTATAATGACATTAGGTACAACAGTATAACTTATTGTATACTAATTGCGTTCCAAATATATATAAGAGCAACTAAAAAAAGGTACCTTGCATTTGCATATAAACATTATAATATTATGTATCATGTGCAAAAGTAAATTAAATAAAAATATGATTTAGTATTTATGTTTTACATTTTAAAGAAAGATGTAATTTTTTATATATATATCAAATAACAGTAAAAAATCTATTAATTAGTTTAAAATTTAAATAAAGACATTTTATTTTTAATATTTAATCAAATTTTCAATTTTCAAATTACGATTTGGATTATTCAGTTAAATAGTTAGATCACAAAGAATTATCCACAGCAAATACATTTTATAAAACAGTTTCTTTTTACAAAAAATATACAATCTATAGGGCACAATAAGTATATGAGAAAAAGAGTACATATAATATAAAATATAAGAACACTAAGGAGAGAAGACACCCATTAATGACACTTACAGCACCAAACAAACTTGTAAATCTTTTTTTTTCTAATGATTGAACTTTAATAAGACTTTCCCAAAATTCATTCTTTCTGCCAATATTGTTTGAGCTTCAATTACCTTAAACAATTAAATGATATAATATTGTATAAAAATGTTTTAAACTATAAACATAATTCATAAATGATTATGTATGACTGCACAATTTTATTTTATTTTGTGGTTACTCTTAGTACAATGTTGTTCTAGTGAAGTATTGTAAGAAGGGTAAAAATGTTTGTAAAAAACTCTAAAAATAAGCTTGCAGATATCCTTAAAAAATCAGATGCACCATTGTAAAATGTGTTTAAGACTGTTTGATTTGTTGTACTTTAAAAACATACAACACATTTTTAATAATAACTAATAATTAATTATAAAAAATAACTGTTAATTTTTTATGATTATATTAAATGTTTTATACTAGCTATTAATTTTTAATTTTTTATAGTATTGTATAATTTATTTATTTTGTGATAAAGTTTTTAAAATTTTTGTTGAAATCTAAAATTTAAGAAAAATGACCTACAATATACCCACGTTGAAAGTAAAACTCGATAATTACTATCATTAGAGTATCATTATGTGAACAGGCCGATAGTAACTATTAAACTATTTCAAAAGTTAATATCATACAATCATGCATGCATAATAGTGTGAGAGTAGGTATCATGAAAGTTAGGACGGATCGGTTTTAAATTTACAAAATATGACCTATACTAAAAAAAATTTTTAAAACAAAAAAATGTATTTATAAATAAAAATACCAAAACAAAAAAAATAAAATCTAATTAAATTGCTTCAACGTTATACTAAACTGATTTATAAATTGGTCTGCAAAATGTACAAGCTACAAAACAATAAGTGCAAATCACAAACATTCTACCTTTAATTATAAGTATGATATGTAATGATTAATGAATATGTTTTATGTTTATATGTATTGTTCTTACTAACATTATCAAATGGTAAGATCTCATGAATCGTCGGTTTTATTAATTTATTCTTCAACATTTTTAATAATTCTTCCATGATATAATGAATTTTCTTTGGATTAGAATCAAATAGCATACCCAAATGAAGACCACAAACAGTGATATTTTGTTCTATCATAGTTTGAGGAACCAAATTTTTTGTTTGCCACTTCATGGATAGTGATCTTACAATCTTTAATGTTTCTCCATTAATATAACAACTACCACCTAAAAATAAAAAATAAATAAATATTTTTAATTTATGCAATACAAATAAGTAATAACTTATTAGCAGGGCTGTGAATATTAAGCGGTGAAAAACCTCAAAAAATGCATTTAAAAAGTCATAAAACACAATAAAATATGCACTTAAAATGCAAAAATTTTAGTTTAAAATGGTTTTTAATTTAGTTTTTATATTTATATTGATATTAGTATATTATATGCATGAAAATATTGTATTTATTTAATAACAATTTTATTTTTGATTTTAAGTTGATTGTTTTTTTTTATAATTATATTTGCCTTTACCTAAACCGTATACAACTTGTATAAAATGTTATTTTATAAAATATAAATTTGACGTATATACGTGATCATACGGGAAAAACACCTTATTATTAAGTTATGTGTCAAGATATAATAATTGTTGAATTATAATCTCGATAAAAAAAAACAATGTTTACAATCAGCTAAAAAAATATGGACTTTCCTAAAAATTCACAGCCCTGCTTATTAATTTTTAAATTAGGTAAGCATATTTATAAGTTTATATTCCATATCAGTACACAATAAATAGATTAATAAATATCAGTGACCAGCACTACCAAGTAAACTTATTACACAGAATATATCCTATACTCTTACATCGCAGGCCACAGCAAACTACTTGTATTACATTATTTACCTAGTATAAAGTTCATACTATTTATGTTATTTTGATTATAGTAACCTACCAATGATGACTAAACGACCACAAGGCTTAAGTAATGTTTGACTGATCTCAATATTTGGTCCACCAATACTATCTATAATTAAATCATAACCCTCTGGTGATACATTTTTAGCCAGTGTCTCATAGTTTTCATGATGTAACACATGTGAAACTCCATTTTCTTTTAATTGTTTATGTTTAGATGCGGAAGCGGTTCCAACAACAACTGTATCCTTTACAGTATTTGCCAATTGAGTAGCAGCACACCCAACACCTCCTATAAAATAAAAATCATATTTAAATTTCATCATGATAAAATTAAATTTAGTTCTATTTTTTTATATATACATATTATTATACATATAGACATCTCTATTTTAAAATCCATAATACCTGCGATTGAATGTATAAGAACAGTATCTCCGGGTTGTATATTGCCCATGGTAAAAATACTCAAGTACGCAGTCAAATAATTGGCGGGTAGAGCAACTGCGTCTTGACCACTAACACTCTCTGGAACTAAAAAACAATTATTTGCCGGCACTATAACCTTTTCTCCAAACAGTCCTCCTGTCCAAACATAACATACTACTCGGTCTCCATACTAAATAAAAAAGTCAATAAGAAATTAAGAAATGAATGAATCCATTAAAATAAATTGCAGGATATTATTATTCTATGTTTGTTTTTAATTGGTTTAAGCAAAACATATTATTTAAACAACAATACTAATTATTATTATCATTCATTTTTTAAAATGCAAAAATATGTATATTATACAACTATATTTACAACCTATATACACAATAGAGTAAAAAGGCAGACATTTATATTTACTGAATGACATGATTGAAGGGGAGTCTGACACTACTTTAAATCAATAATTAACAATAAATAACTTTATGATTTTTCATTACTTGAAAATTGTTCACTTCATTTCCAGTAGTTTCTATTGTACCATAACATTCTGCTCCAAGCACACGGGGGGTTTTTAATTGACGTAGAAAACCTTGTCTAGTATATAAATCACTAAAGTTGACACCACATAATTGGACTCTGACACATACACTTGTTGATCCTAAAAATTCAAGTGGCCAACATCTAATCTAAAATAAATTACAATTAAAATGTATAAATAATGTATCAAATCAATTTCATTATTTTATTAATATAACATTATTTTAGACAAGTGTACAAGGTTTTAAACATAAACTCGAATAATCTGAGGTTCTGTTAACGAACGCTCCCTCTTCACGCAATTTATGTTTGTATATACTTTTCTATGTTATCCTTATTACTTATTGTTTTTATTTTGTAAACAGTTTAAATATATTTAAATAAAAATAAAACTTGAATAATAACCAAAATATTATACTTAATTTTAGATAATATGTATCAAATAAATTATACTATAATATAACTAATATTAGTTACTATGTAGATAGTTAGATACCTACCAATCATTACATAGTTTTCATATGGAAGTATAGGTAATAGGTATACATCTATATATTATATATTATTATTATTTATTATATTCTTATTAATAGTAATAACCTACCCAAACAATTGATAATGGTAAACTATACTTACTTTTATTTTATCATACCCTCCATAACCTTCCAACACTATGGATTTAACCTGTTCAGTTTGTTTGACATTATTCATTTTTAAAATGTTTTTGCGATATTGAATTTTTAATTCTTATTGCAATTTCAATTAAAAACCGCCACTCGTTCACTATAATATTATCAGATTATCTGGATATTCAGAGATAAAAATCATACAGGTAGCACGATTTAAGATAGTACTATCACAGATTATATAAAACTAGTAAAATAAAATAAAATAATATAATACAATCTGTGGTACTATCTTAAATCGTGGTAGGTAGTTGTATCTGTGGTTCTATGATACATGAGTATACCTATTGCAGATTTATAGGTGGATTTATAAATAACAATAAATATTTATAATAAATCCACCTAGAGTTTATTCCAAACTACAACAATATCGGTTCTGAATTATGAATTGAATATTGATGACTTACGAGTCATGATGTAAATAATATATTATGTTATAATATAATATAATTATTTTATTTATTTATTTTGATTTTGAATATATTATATTATCTACATAGTATCTACATCGTGCTTGGAGAAATAATAATAGGTATTAACGTATTATGATGAGGCCGTGATGTCTGTGAAGATCACAGATATATAATATAAATATAATAGTATATTAATATATTATATTATATGTCTGTGGTGAAGATAGCTCCCGCCATAGACTTATATAAACAATATTATATTGTTACAAGTACTATATTAATTTATTCGTGGTTACAACATATTATACATTTATACCTATGTTGCATAGAATAGAGATTAAATGTAGTTAAACATAATTATAAAATGTTAAATTTTTATAGTTAAGGATTGAAAATTTATAACAACGGTTCTCATAAATAGCTCATACTGTAACCAAACAATACGAAAAATATATAAATACCTACGCATTTCTTTTTTACAGACATTTAAGTTCAAATTTGGAAGAAATGATACTTATTGTTAAACCAATTTATAATAATATGAATATACATTTTATTATTGTAGTGATCGTCATTTGAACTGACTTAACTTATTTTAAAAAAAGGTTTAGATTTTTTCTTATATATTTTTCAAACTTACTTTTATATTGACCATTAGTGGACTGTAGGTAAGTATAATAAAAATACCAGAAAAGTGTGGGAAAAATGGAATTGTCCCATTGTTTCCCATATATCAACACAATTGAAATATAATATTATTTGATATTGTATATTGTGACATTGGGTATTTGTCGGTAATCGAGGGGTGTTATCTTCAAATAATGAACATCACGTCATAGGTACTTTCCACATATTATAAATGAGTACCTATGGCTAAATAGGTATATAATAAAAACCCAACCTTTAAATTTAAACCATGCGAAATTCAATAAAAAAAAAGTGGGTAAGTGGATGTCGTTCTGATGTACAGTAGATTACAAGTGGGTCACTGTAATGGATAGTGTTAAATTTGAATTCAATGATATAATATCATTGTATAAGAAAAACGATTCTGAGCGAATACGGCCAGTCAGCCTATGATAATATGATATATTACCAAGTATATTTGATGATATTATTGTGAGTAAAGTAATTTATTGACCTATTTACGTGGAACCTTGTTTTAAATTTTCAACCCTTAGCTATAAAAGTTGAACATTTTATAAATTTTCAACTACAAAATAATTATTAAATTTAAAATTTGATAAATTTTGTCAAAATTTAAACTTTAAATGCTTATAAAAAAAATTGTGCCTATGAATTTTTAATATTTTTCAACTACTACAGTAACAATATATCAGGAGCCTTGAATTAAATTTTCACGCTTTTTTACCCAACAAATAAAATTTTATTGATATTTATAGAAAAAAAAAACCTAAGAAAATTGAAAATTGACATTGTCCGTAAACAGCTTAAAAAGAGTCAAATTATTTTCAAAATTGTATGGTGTATAGAAAATGCCAATATAAACATTCAGTGAAATTTTCAAGTATCCACAGTCATACGTTTTTTATTTACAACAAAATAAGAAAATCGTTACATGAGAAATCGAGTAAATATCAAATATTGTAAAAATATAAATTTCAAACGCACATAAAAAATTAATTTGACTTTCTTGTAGACATTTTTTTTTTTGGCTAAAGGTCGACAAACTTATGGATGATCTTGTGTTATATTTTCAAATCTTAGATTTAAAAAGAAAAATTTTTATGAATTCTCAACTAATAATAATTTGCTAATTTTCGTGATTTTTCCGTATTTTGTCAAGATTTGAACTTTAAGTGCTTATAAATAGAAAATGTAACTAAGGATTTTTAAAATTTTTCAAATATTATTGTAACAATATAGTAGGACCCTTGTATTAAATTTTCAAGCTTTTTTACCCAACAAATAAAGTTTTATTAACATTCGTAGAAAATAAGACTAATAAAATTATCGTGTATAGAAAATGCAAATATGAACGACCAGTGAAAATTTCATGTATATACGTTTATTTGTCTAGTTACACCAAAAGGCAAAATCGATTTTGCGTAAAAATTCCCGTTTTAACTTTTTTAAAGTAGAATTTTAGACAAACTGTTTAAAATTTTGTATGTTTTTAATATATTTTTTTGCTTGTATTGTTGTAGATACCTATGTAATATGTTTATTCAGAATTCAAATATGCATTGAATAGTAACCAAAAGAAAAATGATATATATAAGTATTCTACATTTCATAGAAAATGTTCCAGTCAATTAAACAGTGAAGACTAAAATTGATTATGACAAATATTTAATCTCTCATAGTCAATGATATTAAAAAACAACAGTATTTAGTCAAACAATCTGTAAGAATATACATTATGTTCTTTTTTTATACTTTTCCAGTTTCCTTATTGGTCTTGAAATTATAAATAATTTCGGCTTTGACTACTAGGGCCATTAGCATTACATTTGTATATACATTACTTAAAATCTATGAAAGAGTAGAAAAAAACAAAAATACAGCTGTTTAGTGTATGAACAATTGATATTATTCAATGTTTTTGCATATATAAAGATTCTGCGCAAAAAAATGTATTCAAATTACGCAGAAATTATTATAAATTGAAAAATGTACTATGCACAAATAAACAAAATACCACTAGTACCACATGGCAGATACCCTGTTTCCACCAAAAGATTTTTGAATGAGAAACGAAAATGTTACCTACATAAATCAAAGAAACATTAAAAAATGTCAGTCTATCAAAAAAAAGTAACTAGGATAGGGAAATCAGATTAAGTTGAATGCAGAGTATTATTGAAATATAACACACTTCTCGATATATATCACTTCAAAGAGAATGTATGAATCATAAATATGTATTAATTATCGTATTACTAGGTCAATCAGTATAATGGACAAATGAATGGTATGTTTTTGCTAAAATAACTGTCTACCACCAATCTCCTTAAATGTATTATTTACATTATTTGTACACATTCTAAGTGGGTAAACATTGTCTCATTGTCTTCTATGACGCTTCACCGCTAGTTGGTACTTGGTTGTAGCTGGATTGTGACTTGAAAGGGTAAAGGTTTAATATTATTTTCTTTTATCCTTTTCTTATCCAATAATCGAAAGTGCATACATTTTAGGTAGAAACATTGACATTTAAAATAAGAATAACATAATAGTTTACTTAAATTAAATATAATATCATATCATCACAATACTAATTAATTATTTAAATATATACAAGTCTATTTCAGAATTATTACAAGACATATTATTATTATTTACAATAAATATGGAGTGGGTGACTGATTTTAGTTCCATATTGTATATTACTAACAAACAATTTAGTTTCCAACTGTTAATACTTTACAATTGCATCAAATTAGACTTTTTCTGTTTTATTATACATCTCAGTAAATGTATGTATATTATTGTAACTAATAATTTTGTAGTACACATAATGAGTAATTTTTAATTGAAAATAATCATACATAAATTATAATTATTTTTACATAGGTACTATATTAGTATGATAATAAATAGGTATTTTATGGGATTAAAAAAACAAATATGCTAATACTTTAGAGACACTCATTAGTTTTTAACTTCACAGATTATATTTAATAGTAAATAATCATAAAACTAAGCATTTAGAATAATTTTTTATCAATATTTTCATAATGCAATATTGCACCAAGGTTAGGTAAGAAGGAAAAACAGACAAAAAGTTCAAGAAAAATGTTTTCAAGTAAAGTGTTAAGTATCTAGTATACTCACTTGGAACATAATTTAATAATTCATTTTATGTTATTTACATAAACTAAGATGATTTCTTCTTAGTTCATGGTTATACTATATTATGTATGGGAACATTGAAAATGATAAATATAGAACTTCTTTGAATTAAATAATTTTATTAGTAACCCGTGCCCTGTGGTATGGAACATATATAAAGTAATGGTAAACATAAAATAAACAATATTTGTGAGAAATGGAACAGATTTAAGTACATGATGGGGACTAGAATCCTTCAAATTTGGCCTGTAAGTGTTGATAGCTAATAGAGTTGTTTGTAGTATATAATATGTCCTAAGTCATATATATCAATTATAAGGACCTCCACGACAAATCAATATATAATTAACTATTTAATTCAATAAAAAAAATAAACAATTTACCCAGTTAATTGAACACAAATCTCTACTTAAAGGTAGACATTTTTTGTTAATTCATGAAAAAGTTGACATTGCAATCAAGTTTGAGTTCAATAATATAGAGTTGATTTTTTGAAATTAATGGTTATTGCCTATTGGTTACATTATCTAGTAAGAAAATCAAAAATGTAATCAGCAAGTATAGTATTTTTTTAATCAATTTAAAAAAAGTTAACGTAAAGTTACAAAAAAAAAATATTCCAAGTAAAATAACTTTATAGTAGATTAAATTTTTCTTAAGATTACACTAAAAGAAACAGCATTGTAGAATATTGATTATCTGTGAAGATTCTTAGGATGTTACAGACCTTTTTTAGATAAACTACGACACTACGTACATAGTTAACTTTATAGTGATTAAAATATAATTTAATTGAGTTATTTTTCTTGGACTCTTTTACCATTTATGATAGAATAATGTCCTAACAATATTCCATCCACTTTTTATATTAATTGTACAACATATTATATGATCCTCACCCAAGACAATTTTATTATTTTAGATTTTTCTTAAAATGCCTTGTACATCAGATGGTGCTAAATCAAAAGGTGTTAATTTTTCTTTGTTTAAGAGAGTGATATCAGCTCCACTTTTAATCAATAATCCAGCTTCTTGTACACGTCCTTCTTCACAAGCTAAATGGCTAGAAAAAATGAAACTATTTATAATAAAAACTTAATTTTATTGATTGTAGAAATCAGTATTTTTTTATTTTATTACAGTGGTGTGTTTCCATAATTATCTTTAGCATCTACATGTACATCACAGTCCAATAAAATTTTTAGCACTGACATGTTTCCTTTTGATGCACATCTATGTAATGGTGTTGCTCCTCTATTATCAGCAATATCAACATCAGCGCCTTTTGATACTAAATATCTGACAATCTAAATAATTATAATAGAGTACATTATATTATATATTTAATATTAAATTTTTATTTTGAATAATATTTAATATTGACTTACTTCTGTCCAACCTTTTGAAGCTGCATATTGAAGTGCAGAATGTCCTTCTTCGTTTTTTGCGTTAATATTTACTCCATATTCTATAAGAGTTTTTACTGTATCAATGCGGCCACCTGATGCTGCTAATATAAGAGGAGTAGTTTGCATCTGAATGAAATGACAAAGATTTTAAATTTACTTTTACCTATTATATAATTTATATATTTACGTCATCTCGAGAATCTTCTGGTTGACCATTTTCGAGAAGGTATCGTACAAGTCTATCATGGCCCCCAAGCGCTGCCCAATGAAGGAGCAAACGATTGTTCTAAACATGTATGGATACACAATTGGTGAGATTTAGCTTGTATAATTACTCATTAGTTAGTAAGCTAATTAAAATCTTATTGTAAATAACATTCAAATGATAAATCAATGGCTTAAGTTTTTTAAATTGGTTATGCTTAAAAACTAAAATGAATCATCATAAATCATAATATTACATACAACGTCCACTTCTTTTAACAGCCTCAAGTGCTCTTCGACTGCTTTCATGACTTGGTCAACATTACCTTTATGTGCATCTTCAAAAGTTTTTTCCTTTAACTTTTCAAAATCCATCATAAATAGTTTAATAAAATATTAAATGAGTACTAAATAAGTAAGTCTAATAATAATAAGTATTCAGTAATCACTATAATAAATAATAATAATATATTCACTAGTCACTAATCAGTTATCAGTATACGTCTTATAGCGTATACCACGATGGACCAAGGTGTATTGATACAAATATACAATTGATCAAAACACCTTGGGGAAGGGTAAAAAAGCCGACGCCGATAACGTTCCGGTAAACTTTTTCATAATACGGGTAATATTGGGTCTAACATCATATTGGTGCATGGTAACTGGAGGTTCAGAAGATCCTTAGATCATATTATAATACTAGCTAAGTTCAATTCATAGGTAAACAAGCACGACCATTTACATATATATAAATATATATATAGCTGCAATAGCTGATCGAGGGTCGGTTCCATAGAGTAAGACAGTTGTAAGTAACCGACTCTATGATCGGTTCATATCGTTCATATTGTTCTATAGTATTATCGCACAAACCTTATCAATATTATCAGTAATAAATAATAATCACTAACCATCAGAGAGGCGAGCCGAGCCGCCGAGGACCGATCGAAGATCACGCGATCACTCATTCCCTAACTTCATTATTATCTGTACCTGTAATCTCTGCATTCACCAGTCACCGCTGTTCATTAATTATTTAAACACGTGATGTACTCAAAATTATTTATGAGTTATTTTTCAAATATCAAAGCTGAAGATATGAGTTGCCGAAAACAGTTGTAGGTGCAACTCAGTACGAGTTTGTGACATAATTGTTCATTTACATCCCTGGTAAGTACGATGGTTTTTAAATTTAAAATTTACTACTCTTTCAAACTTGTCTATTTTTTGATAATAATAATAATAAATAATTTTTAAAAAAAACCCGCTTTGATTAAATTCAATATTATATTATGTGTGTGTGTGTAATTACATACAATAGAAGTTTTTTAATAAGTTATTTAAATATTCGCCAGACACTGTGCCCAAGTTCATTATTTGTTCTCATTTGTTGCCAGAAACTACCGATCGCGCCATGGTAGTCCAGAAGAAAGAAAGCGTGTTCAACACACTCAACGAATGTGAAGTGGAAGATATTACTTTAGAGTTTTTCTACAAACCTCATACCATAACTCTATTAATATTGTCAATCATTGGTGTAATTTTTATGTCCTTTATTCGAGATGACAAATCGATTGACAGCAATATTTGCGCTGGAATCTGGTGTGTTATATTTTTTTTGATTCTTGTATCTCTATTGGCATTCCCAAATGGCCCATTTGTGAGACCTCACCCAGCAGTCTGGCGAATGGTATTTGGACTAAGTGTTCTATACTCGTTAACATTGCTATTTTTATTATTTCAAAAATATGAAACTATTAAAGGAATGATATTATGGCTTGATCCTAATCTAAA
Source organism: Metopolophium dirhodum (assembly GCF_019925205.1). NCBI lineage: Eukaryota > Metazoa > Arthropoda > Insecta > Hemiptera > Aphididae > Metopolophium > Metopolophium dirhodum. The sequence goes on along the minus strand of NC_083565.1, from coordinate 16,144,510 downwards.
AGATTTCCGAATTGATATGGATAAAGAGTATGGTGTTAACTGTTCAGATATCTCTGTAGAGAAGTTTTGGGCACATTTGGATGTATTTGCTGCTGGTCACTTTTTTGGATGGGTATCAAAAGCAATACTAGTGAGGCATTATGGAATATTGTGGTCAATGAGTATGATGTGGGAATTCACTGAAGTAATGTTTTCTCATTTATTGCCTAATTTTAAGGAATGTTGGTGGGATGCATGGATTTTAGATGTCCTACTTTGCAATGGATTTGGTATATGGGTCGGAATGAAAATTTGCAAAATGTTGGAAATGAGAGACTATAACTGGCCTGGTATTAAAGATATTGACACAACTAAAGGTAAAATCAAGCGAGCTGCACTACAGTTTACACCAGCTAGTTGGACACCAGTTCGGTGGCTAGATCCAAATTCATCATATATGCGCTTTTTTTCTGTGTGCCAAATGGTAATTATGTGGCAAGTATCTGAACTGAATACATTCTTCTTGAAGCACATATTTGAAATGCCACCATCACATCCACTAGTTGTTGGCAGGCTTTTCTTTTTGAGTATTGTAGTTGCACCATCTACTCGACAATATTACACATATGTGACAGATCCTAATTGTAAAAGACTTGGGACACAGTGTTGGGTCTATGCAGTCATAATGGTCACTGAGTCACTGTTGTGTATAAAAAATGGAAAAGAACTATTTCAACAGACAGAAATTTTTAACATATCAGTATGGTTGATGATCATGCTATTTTTCTCCGTTGTGAGTGTTTTGGGTTTTTGGCAGGCTGATTGGTTGACAGGACAAAAAATTGATGCAGATGTTGTTCCAAACTCCATTTCAAATGATAGCAATGTTGAAGAAGACTACAAAACTAGCAAAAGCAAAACACTTTAAAATTATTTCTTAAAGTAGTAGCGTTAATTAGTAGATGCCAAATATTACATAAATACGTACCCATATTAGAATCATTAGATGACATTACAAATTGTAAACTCGATATGTGACCTATTCCTTAAAATAATTATTTTTATATTTATTTATTTAAAAATAATGGGACATGTATTTCTTTATGAGTTCTTAACTATCAGATCTTGTATTGTTATTAGTTATTGTAATAACGTTATGATAAAAGACTTATTTAAGCCTAGTCACCTTAAGTGTATTTGTTATTACCTATTTTAAATCATTTTTCTTTAAAATGATATTTATTGTGATAAAAATATAAAGTACTGAAATTGTAATATTGTGTGTTTAGTGTATAAATAGGTCACCTTAACTACTCGTTTGTAATTTTTTTTTTGACTGTATTGATTTCTAATTGTTCCATAATATTAAATAAAATCCATTGAAAAAATAAATGTCTTGTAGAATAGTTATAGTATACATCATTATAAATACTAAAATACCTTAGCGTTGAACATATTTTATTTAAATGTTTGCTCAAGGTAATATATTTAACGTATTAAAGACAAAATATAGTAACATAGTGTCATAGTATTTAAACCATTTAATTCATTATTCTACCTATATTAATATTCTATTTGTGCTTCTAAAATTTAAATTATTTTGAATATTACATTTAAACTTGTGATTGTTATACTCATTTTTCTATCATACTTCAATGGCATAATATATTCCTTTACAGTTTACAATTATTATAACTTAAATAATCGTGTAAGTATAAATTAATGTCCATAAAACTTAGAAATAAAAACAGTATATAGGAAATAAATTGTTTATTCATCAGAAATTAAACCTTTAGCTATCTTTTTAGTAGACATAATTTGGATAATACTCAGATAACTAATTTAATTATGTTAGTAATTTCAAGATGTGTTGCTTTAAATCATTAAATAATTTAAATAGTAAATAAATAATAATGTATGTACAACTGATTGACAAACCCGCTCTCATTACTAATATAACTCAGAAAATGTAACAATATTGTATTATATTTTCAAAATATTATCATAATTCAAATTATGTCAATACTATTACAATTTATTATAATATTATTTAATATAAATAGCTAAGCAGTAATAATTATTGTTTTGGTTATCTTGCGCATTAAACTGGATAATAATTTAGATTAAATTAATTATTCATTTTTGGATGTACATACATGTTTTAATTATTTGTATCTCTTATTACATATATTTTTATTACAGCTAAATAGTTTTCATAAAATATGTAATTATAATAAAAATTAAAAATATCAACTTGTAAAATGTTTTTAAATAATTGAGTTAATGTCAGTATAAAATAATTATAGGTCCCTGCGTCCTATAGGCAATGTTAGGACTTATTATAGGAACCTATTCTCATATAATATTTTTGATTGAAAAAATGTTTTAGTTATTTATTTTATATTATCTTCTGGTGCAATTATAAATATTTTTGCTTTAATATAACCAATTACCGGCTTATCTTGTATAAAATAATGTGGCATTTATGACTTATAAAATGTCATCAGACTTTTATTATACTAAGACTGCTAGAATACAATATAAAATACACTAAATAATAATTGTATATCGTGCAAAGTTATATTTCAACTCTTATAATGTTTAGAATCGTCTAGGGTTCTTAGGTTCAAGCCAAAATGATGATGTGCCTCACTATAAAATAAATTATTTATAAAATAAAATTATACATAATTGTTTTGTTATTAAAACCACTTAGTTTCTTATAACAATGATCGTAGTATATACCTATGTGCTATGCTGGCTCTAACAACCCTGGTAGTCTTCTATTCTTTTTAGGTGCTGTGTTTAATCATTTAGATTTAAATATTATTTATTTTATTCAGTTCTATATCTATTTTACAAATACATACTTCTCAAAAGTCAATATTAATTTGCTCCAAAAGTATTATGTTTTTATTATTTAATAATTTGTAATGATAGAATTACCTACTAGTTATATATTATGTATATTTTTGACTCGCACAAAATTAAAAAAAAATTGTGATGTTAGTATAATTCCGTTAGTATTTTTATACATTCAGAAAATCATAAGTACAATTTTAATTATTTCATATTTACATATTGCTTTGTTATAACTATAGTCTATAGCTGTATATAATATTATATTCAAATATTCAATAGCTGTACATTATTTAATTTGCATGATTTACATTATTTACAAAAAATATATAGGTAATATGTACATTATAACAATTTACATATATATTACATACAATTTTATTCTACATTATAAAATTTAATTATACTTCAAAGAATCACTGAGTTTTTTTTTATCAAGTAGTTCAACTATTCTCTAGTTCTGTCATAACTTTTTTTAACCACTCTGTGTAGTATGACACACGTGTGTACACACCAGGCCTATTTTTTTTGCCGCATCCATCACCCCACGATACCACACCTGTCAATATAAATTTTCCTGAAAAAGAAAAAAAACTTAGGTATGTCGCTCTAATTTTTTGGTTTAAAAATGAACACTTAATCCCCTTACAATTCTATATTTTTCATTTCACCCCTAACCTATATTATTATATTGAACTAAAATTGGGTATTGACTACCCTCCTTAAATACTTAATTTGATCCTTTGAACTTACCATTCACTTGACAGGCCAGTGGTCCTCCAGAATCACCTCCACAAGCGTCTACTCCTCCTTCTAAACTTCCCGCACATAACATACTGTCCAATATGAACTGGTGTCGACCTCCATATACATCTTCGTGTCGGCAGGTTTCCAAATCTAGCAGGGGTACTGACGCAGCTTGCAACACTTTGGATAAACTTGTCATATCGTCTTCTAAAAAAAAAATTTAAACATAGAATGTTTTCACATACACTGATGAGACACGCCGTAGAGTCGAAAGGCTGAAAAGCCATCAATATTAATTTTTAATTGTATGGTAATTCAGGTAATTGTATTACATGATCGTATTCAGAATGATGGGGGAGGGGGTTGTTCAAACTACATTCTGGTATATCTTTAATAATCTCTAGGCCACGCTCGCCAAACCACTACATATGTCTTAATTTTTGTTGTGTCTAAAATGATTTTTATATTTCAATTTATACTAATTTCTAATTTTTATCGATTTCCGACTTTTTTTGTGATATTTTTTATATTGTTCTATTTTAGTATTTTGCGTACATAATAATTAATAGTTTCTTATTCTCGACAGAATGAGTCAATCATTTTTAGTTCTTCTAACCATTGTTAAATGTCAATTAATCTCTATATCTATCTATGATTGATATAATATATATATTATTAAATAGGTTATAGGTGTATACAAATTAGAAAAATTATCGTCATTACTCATTTGTATAAAACATAGAAAACACTTTTTCAAATATTTTTCGGTTATAAATACCAATTCTATATAAAAAGCTGCATATTTTTTTAATAGAGATTATTTGTTTTAATTTTAAATAAACTAGAAACAAATATATACTTGGTCACTTGGACCCTCTTAAATAATATTATACTACATTGAAAATGCAGGCTGGATACGAGTAGGTATATGACACCAAGATGTACTTAGGTATATAATAGAAATAGTATAATATAATAGAATATTCTAGTCCTCATGACTTATATTATATACTCGGCCACAGAGTTGATCCTGTAAAGTAAAAAAATAAAGTTAGGTAGTTAAACTTACGTTTTTGTGCTCCCCAGCCGGTTACGGTACACCAATCTACGTCTTTGGGTTTCGTATAGTAATCCGGCAAACATATTGGTTGCACGTGCGAATCAAATTTTACTCCTTTACTGTTCAATGAATTAATTTTTAATATCGCTATGTCGTGGCTGTGTGGTCCGTCTGAAATGTTATATTTTTGAATAGCTGTAGTTTAAAATAGTATATTCTATAATAAAATCAACGGTAAAATGACACTTAAATTTAAATGTTTAACAAAGCACATAACTAGGTTGTGTTGTAAAGAATATTTACAAATAGGTCCACTGGGGAATCGATATACTAAATTGAAATGTAAAAATTAATATAGGTACTTTCTATGTTAGTTGTTGACTGTAGGTACATAAATTAAAAACTACTGAAATGTTTGGGCTCTAATTGGAAACAAATTATAGTATTACCTACCTATACACATTTTTTACGAAAATAATTTTTTTCAATCGGAGAATAAATGATAAAAACTTGATCAAAAAGATTTATAAATGTTTAATTATTAAGTTCTAAAAGTAAACCTAAATACCAATTGACAAACAATAATATGGTCTATTTTATAATAAACAGGTATTATACCAATATTATTTATTTCCATTATAAATACTATATCTAATTATTCAGTCTTAAAATAGTACCTACCTTTTCTAAATTCAGGATGTACTAATGCCTTTTGTACTCTATATGTTTTTTCATGTTTATCGTTTTTTGCTAAATTATGTTTACCAACAATAATACGCAGTTGGGATTTTTTAAAGTCTTTCAAGCAATGGGCGGCCGTTAAGGCTATAGTCTCGGAAATTAATGCTCCTCCGCAGTGATGTTCCCATCCATCTTTGTATGCTTGTAATTCTACCTGTATAACAATGGTTATGAAATTATAAATCATATAGTCACTAAATAGATGCAAAGTATATATAATGACGAGTGATGACAATCAATAATTGCAGAATAATAGTCGTTCAATAATAGACATGCTTATTTTTTCTCTTTAAAAATCGTAATCGACAATTGTCGTTTGTTAGGTAGATAGGAATTTTATATATGTATACACGATGTAATGTCAATAATTATTGCCTATTGTAATTTTGAGTGATGATAAATCAATAACTGTATTGATATTTTAATATTTTATATTTAGTAATTTATACGAATATTTATTTGATATTTGATAGGTATCCTATGCTCTTGAAGTACTGAACAAAAACTGATCACACAATATATGATCTCAACTGCCCTTTATTATTTTTACTTATTGTATTAATTAGTAGTATACCTATACTGTATAATTATTATTTAAAATTATAAAAATTAAAAAGATATCCTACTACCCATATCTACGTTCATAGAATAACAAGGCATATAATACCTAAAATTAAATTCTTGTTTTATCGTTTCCTTTCTTTGCCTTTTTCTAAGAATAATTTTTTATTTTGTCATTCTTATGTCATTCAGTTTTTTTTCAATAAGTAAGCTAGATGTTTATCAAGATGAGTGTCACTAATGAGCGACTCCTTAATCGACCCTTTTATGTCTACTGCTGCGTTTAGACCTTAGTATATGAAGTATATGAGCTTATCGTGCATTTTATGTATAGATTGTTAATAAAATTAAAAATAAAAACTCACAATTGAAAAGAATACCAATATACTTAACTGCTGGCTACTATCAGGTTCAATTAATTGGTGACCATTATTTTTGTTCAGAAAACATACCTATAGCCTAAAGAATCTTATGCAGTTAGGTATACATTAAATATAATAGGATACAAGTTAACCAAAAAGGTAACAGTATTCAGAAATATGCGTCAATATCATATACTAGATATTATCTACCAATGTACCGAATAATAAGTTTTAATGCCCACGTACATGCGACGTCCTTGCAGAACTTACATAATATATGTACATCGCATAATATATCTGTTGATATTTTTATTTTTATATATGGGCCATAGGGATAGGGTTAAACCTATTATTGGTGCATTAAAAAACTCTTGCTCTAATTGCGAAACACACTACACGATAAACATTTAAAATAATTAGTATAATTTATTTTGGTCTTGCGCATACCTAATAACCTACCTATTAACAAGAACTTGATTAGAAAAGTTATTAATTAGAATATACGGGCGTGTATTTCATAATATACGATTCATGTGTGCTTACCTATCCACGGCGGCTACCTATTATCATAATTAGGTTGGTCGTAGGTAAATTGTAAATAAAACCAATCGTATATTTCTTATTACCTGCCAAGGATATGCTCCGTATGGAGTAGTCGAGCCTCCAATGATTTTGGTCTGCGGCCATCTCCTTTGGTTCAACTGATGAGATACTACTCTTGTACCGCAAGCGGCGTGCTGCAGATTATCTGGAAAATCAAAATGAAATCGTGTACAAAAACAGTTTTAACTTTTCAGTAAACCAATTTCGTTGTATAATTTTTACGAATATAACAAGTATAACAATGAACAATTTAAGCGCAGATTTCGCTCGCCCGTTCGACGCTTATATATAATAGGTATATTCAGCCACTCCACGCGCGCTTTGTCCCCCAAAACAAAACGCACATAAAAAAGCTATAATATATCATATACATACAACTGCGGTCGAACGTTTTATATTAATATATATACATGATGTAATATTATACTACTTAATTGAAGTGATGAATATTAAATTATTGAATAATATGGTTTGAACTTTGAACGCTGCGCCTCGACGGTTTATATTAGGTAAAGGTACCTACTTAATATAATATATTATAGAAATAGCGAGTGGTAACATATGTATATTATATAGAGTGTATCTGGATGAATTGACTATTTAAATGAGCAATACTGTTAAATCCTCCATATACACGCCTCATATATTATTATGGGCATATTTCGTCCGATCACCATGTCAGTGAGTTTGTCGTAACGCGAATATAACCATGTACATTTTTGTACGTGCGATGTCGGTAAAACGATGTAAATATTTTTTACTAAAGACCGAAATCGGACGGTCTCTCCGGCACTCCGCGTAGTGTTGTAGTTTGTATCGACTATCGACTGTCACTATATAAGTGACGCTGGTGAGTGGCCGACTGTTGCAGGGTAGGCTTTATAGGTTCCTATATATATACACAGGACTCCATACTGTAATAAATATACACAGACGTCGATGACTATAAAATATTAATATTGAGCAACGTCCCCACCCTCCTTGTACATTTCATTGTTAAATGATATTGTTTTAATAATGACGTAACGGTCCTCTAATGGACAAAACGTGTCGTCTATACCTGCATGACTGCATAACCGCCCGCTAAGAATATTGGCACCGGTTGCGATATAGATATTTATAATACACCATTTTCATTTCACCAGCCCACATGCCGAGCGCATTGATGATTTGATTATTGAAAACATTTTTTTTTTTTTCATCGACATGACGACCTCGCCTTTTACCTACAGTTTACACATATTGTATTATATCAGCGTCCTTGATAGCAAAACGGTTTTTTTTCCAGCTGCACCAGGAACTACGTGTGGGCCGATGGACGAGCCTGCAGATCTATCGTCGTCGTGTACGCTGTCTGAACTGGTGGACGTCGATGTCTCCGCGATCAGTCACGAACGACTCAAAGACCTTACAGGCGAAGTCTTGAACACGGTGCTGGACAAAGACAGCGTGTTAGGAGACCTGCCGAACAACGTGACGTTGGGAGAAGTCGATTTACAAATCGCGATTGAACACGGTCGAGCGATAACCTTATACCTAGAACGTTTCGACGGCATTGTCATCCCAATTGTCGTCAGTATAACATATTTAAACGCCCCGAATTTTCCGGCAATTAATTGTGAATAGGCAATAAAAATGTCATGTATAATATATTGTAATTTGTCTTTGTCTTTTTTAGGTACAGAAGAATGGAGCAAAAGTGGCCGACTTGAAAAAGAGCATAGAAAGAAAAATGACGTTACATTTAAAAAGAGCTGGCGAGAGATCAACCGTCAGTTGGAGACGAATATGGAAAACTTATTGGTTAAGTTGTAATGGGAAAAAAATTAAGTGTAATTCTGATTCCATATCCAAGTACATGGAAAACAACTCAAAACTAATATTTGTAAAACGATTTAGAGAAAAAAACATTCACGATCAATAACTTGAAAATTAATATTTAATATTACAATAATTTATAAATAGAAAAATTAAAAAAAAAAATATGTAACTACATAATTATTATATTGATGATTGTTAACTGTTAAGGAGTATAATATATTAAATAGATTAATTGTCTGATGATACTGAAGATGATGAAGAATGTGATGTCTGTGAACTGTTATCATTGTCCTCACCATCTTCTGAGGACTCTTTACCAACCAATTTATAGTATTCAGCCATGGTAATTTTTTTAGGCAAAACCTCTGAAAAACAAAACAGGTAAGTATTTTTAATATAAAGTGATACATTTAATGTAAGACACTCATTATTCAAAAACATTCAAGATGAAGTTTTAATTTCATCTTCAAAAGCTGAATATTTTTATGAGTATTTTGATACATCAAAATCAAATTAAGGATGAGTAGTTAATGAGTTATAACTTATAAGTATTTAAGTTTAGATGAGTGGAGTAGTGGACTAACATTTCGCGGGATAGCCGCGTTCCAGTCCACTCATCTAGTCATCTAACTTCTTATAACTCATTGACTACTCATAGAAAATTCAATTTTTATGTACCAAAATACTTAGAAAAATATTCTGCTTTTGAAATTAAAACTTTATATTGTCATTTAAAAAAGTATTAAAACTTAAAAAAATGTTAAGGAAAAAAAATGTCGATTTTAATGACTAGAAATCATATACATTTTTTTTTTTCAACATCATTCAATTTACTTTTTGAAATAATGAGTATTCAATGATAAAAGAATCACACTGTTTAATTGTTTAATGTATATTATGCAGTATGCACATGATTCAAAATGTCAACGTTTCATCACACCAAATTCAAAAACCAAATTTTATTACATATAGCATATTGTTCATAAATTCATCTTATATGCATAATTAACGTGGAATAAATCAAATAATTTAATTTATTGGATTTTGGTGCGTTATTTGTATTTTGTTTTGTCTCTCTTTCCACACAAAACATAGCAAATTTGTGTTATCAAATTTTAATATTAGAGTGAATAGACAGTGTTTGAATTTTTTAAGAATAATATGAGCATTTTAAATTGTAATATTTTACATATTCATATAATTATACCTAACTAGCATAAAATTAATTTCTTAAAAAAAAAACTAGAAGACACTCAACATCGACATCATAAACATTTCCTAGGTTTACCCGTCGATAAATATGTGTTCACTTTGATGATACATAATTTTGACTGGCAATAAGATAATATTTTTAAATATATTGTAGGCGATTTGGTACTATCTCAAGAAGCTAACAATATAATTGGTTTTTATTTTTTGAGTTAGTATTTTTTTTTTCCTGAAATAGTCGATTGGACATATTTTTGACCGGCAACATGGGCTATGCTTTGATAATTGTAGCGGAGCTCAACGTGTTAACTTTAAGTTTGATATTAAGTCAATTCACTCGGACATTACAGCCTACCACACAATATAAGTTCTATAGAACTAAAAAAAATATTTGATATTTGTGAACCAAAATTAAGTTTATGTGTGGGTTGAGAAATGAAGCAAAGAACTCCCAATCTCAATAAAAATGTGGACATTTGGTGTATAAGCCCCATACAAAAGTACATCTATTTTTACAATTTATATTATAGTGGATAATATCAACTATCAAGTATAAAATATATTAAATATAATGCATATTATCACTTTATTTTGCATATTTGCATCATAAATGACATTTTTTTTATGCATATAATTCCAAGTTTTACAAGTAATAATAATTTATGTTAGGTAACTATGACAAAACCAATTTCAATTTTGATGAAAATCCCATTTGGGATAATCCAAATATTCCTATCTTTGGGACCTACAATCCATCATTACAAAGAATTACTTAATTAATAGTTATAAAGTTATAAATCATAATTCATAAACAAAAGAAAATATACCTCTTAGGAAATACATATTTTCATTTTCTTCAACAGCTCTGGCAAGATCGTTATATTCTAAATGTCTGAAGTGTCTTTGTCCTTTGAGAGCATCCTGTGCCAGTTTTTGTATAAATAGTTCCTAAAATACAATTAACAATTAATAATTAATTTAACATAAATAAATTAGTTTCTATATAAAGATGAGATGTAATCAAAAGAAACTGGACACCTATACTGTGCGCGGATTACTCATCATCTCGAGGTCTAATTCCCCTACCACGAGGCTACTATTTACATACTACTAAGATTGTGGCTGTAGCGCCGTCGTCAGTACGGGGCAATGTGATCGCGCTGGAATTGTGGAAGGATTGTTCAATAGTGAACGAGTTTTGGGTGCCACCCAGTTGCATTATTTCGGCAAAGGCAGTATAGTAGTATTTAGAATTAATGCTTTTATCTAAGAGTAACATAATTTTGAAATTACTTTACTTACCTAACCCAACTTGGGGATAATACCAAAATATTTGCAAAAAATGAAATCTAGATTAATTTCACACTGTAATTACATAGCCTCCGAGGATTTCTAATTCAGCCCCTTATGTGTCTCATAATACTATACAATCTGATATTAAACTTAAATCCATAAGCAAAAACATTTTACAAACAATTTCATAACTGACTTTCCACTCTACTATAAGACTTCTCTATGAAAACAGCCCTAGGAAATCTGCCAAGGCAACTTATGTGGAACTTTATTAAATTAACCCATTAACGCCGTGTGTTGCCATATGGCAACATAGATTTTTTACAAACAATTTTGAGGTATAACATACATTTTCAACAAAATGTAGGTTAAAATTATAAATAAAAAAACTCTGGCGCTGATGTGTTAATAACATACAAATAAAAAATATGTATACAATTTTAAATTTAATAGTTCATCAAAGACTGACTTTTTTCAAAATTGTTTTGTTTTTTTCTGTTATCATATGCTATGCCTTGAGATACAGATTGTATATTTTATATTAAAATTAAAATTAAATACTTCTACTGTAGTATTAATATCAAAATTCATTTTTCTTAGTACGTATACTTCTTGGACGACGGAAAATGTAAAATTAAATGAACTTATAAACATATCTACCTAATTTGGAAATAATATACAGTACCTATATACAATATACCATTATAATTTATAACACTAATACAATAATTATTAATTATAACTATATTAACATTCTAGTACCCATTATAATCATTTAAAATAAACTCACTATGAAATTAGAGTGAACTTCAGTAGATAATATAATTGACAAAAATGTAACCAATGAAAACAGTTATTACATGTTTGATGTTAAGCAGATTGCAGATACTACTCTTTAAATTACGATAATATAAATTTAAAAAATAATACTGCTATATAGAAGTGATTGTTCATAAAAGTTAACAAGTAATAGAATAAAATATATTATTGAAACATTGATAAAAAAAAAGTATGATTCTATTGTTACCGTTGCTTTAGTGACAACATGCAATGATGGTAATCCTATGTTTTCAATATCTGGTGTACTTTTCATGATGGTACGTACTCTTGATATGGGTAAATGCATATCTTTAGATTTTGGAGTTTTTGATTTGTCTTTATTTGGATCATTTTGGTCAGTACTAGTACTGGAATCTAAAATCATATAAGTATTTAATGCAAAAAATAAAATATTTTAAAAATACAAAATTAAAACTTACTGTTAAATGCTGACATAATTATTGTTGTAAGCCAACTTTGGTACTTAGAACTAGTAAATTATTTAATTGAGCATGAATTTTGATAAACAAGTTTTTTGGAAACGCTCAAGAAACAACAACTCTAAACTTGTACAGTTGTATAGTAGTATTATTTATTTATGTAGGTTATCTTAATAGTCTTATAAGAGTTATAATGGCTATGGACTATGGAGTACAAACTATAATATAAAACATTCATTTGTATATTATAACCACATTTTATTTATTTCAACCAAACATTCATGCTTTGTTTGTTTACAATTTACATTGATAATAACGGTCGTCCGATAACAGAATAATAATAAAATAATTGTGTTATTCTGTGATAATATGCTCCAACCGTGATAACACCGAAAATGGTTCATATCAAGGTGTATTGTATAATTGTATCAATACCACGGTTGTAAACCGTGATCAATATACCTTGGTTCATATCCATTTGATAGCCACGGCCAAGATCTTCTTCAAGATCATTCTGAACCACAGAATAGATAAACTGTCTGAACTTTCTGAAGACCATGTTTCCACGTAATCTATTATCAATTATTTACGTTGGTGTTATCAACGCCCGTTCGGTGCTCAGACTCAGCCTAAGCGTTTATAGTATAAATTATACCCATGAACTTATAAATATTTAATTATGTATTATACTCGTTGCCTCGTTAGTACTTAGAAATTTATAAGTTTAGTACAGTATAATGTTGATCGCCAATTGGCGAAATAATTTTATTAATTTTTTATTTCTATTAACCAGTAATTTGCTTATTGTCTTTGTCTTATAACAATCCAAAATTAAAAAATAGCAACATTTGCTTGAAAAGTTTGAAGCAAATTTAATATTATACAGGTGGACATCACGTCAATGTTTGCCACTCCGTGATCTGATTTGTATTTACTTACACAATGATTTCAATATTGGATCAATTTGAGCAGGGAGTTGAAAGCACATTTAAAATTGCTCCTACGTCCAAGCAATTGGTAAAAAAATTCCTCATGTTAAACCTCCTATTCTTAAGCTGGGTTGTATGAACACACTAAACATATATTGAATCAATAGTGATCAGTGAGCTATTTATTGGTGTGCGCAAACCTGAATTTCGAGGGGTACCTACAATATATTTGGGCCCTCTTTTAACAAGACATGTACATATTAATTAAGTTCTAGAACCAAGTTAAATATAATATATTATATTCCCTTGGATCAAACATGATTTAGTCCATTAAATTGTATGTAACCATTAAATTACTGAATTGTTCAAGCAATCCAGCATTAAGCTGTACCTAACCTAACCAAACAAAACTGATTATAATCCAATATTGTAGCTCGATGAAAGCTTTGATAGAGACGAAGATCTCGGAGGAGTACCCATACTGTCTAAGAAGAAAGTCAACTTCTCTCCAAGCGATAAGATTACTCAATTGCTGGTAAGCAATGAATATGTGGTATTAGCTATGGTCAATAATGTGTTGCTGCGAATAAACTTAAAACAGGACAATATTGAAGGTGAGATTGATTGGGTCACGATTGAAGGATATGTGATTAAGCTAAATACTCCAGGTCTTGAGTACTGTGATAAATGTGTACACTCACACAGTTGAAATGTATTATTTTGTAACAATTGCAAAAATAACTTGTCTTGTATGCTTTTAGAAATCGATACATTGAAGACTTCATCTCTAAAAGTGAAGCAATTGTTCTTAGATCCCTTCGGAGAACATTTACTAATTTCATGTGGTAACATAACAAGTTCTCAGCTTTTTTATGCAACTAAACAACTGTCCAAACTCAAACCTGTAAGGGAAAATATGAAATTAATTTAGAATTGCCATGTTTTTTCTTATTTGTTCTGGATAATAAGCTATTGTTTAATTTTTATAGGTAGGCAAATATCAGGGTTCAGAAATAACATCTGTGGCTTGGAACTGTGATCGTAGGGTGAAATCTACGTCCAGCACGACTGGCCCCATATTGCTTGGAAATTCATCTGGTGCGATAATCGAAACACAACTAGGAACTGAGTTTGATAGGTTTTTCCAAGGTAGCGTAGTTCAATATTGGAAAGAGGTTTGTAATACTGCCTTTATTTTACCAACACAATTAAAGTTTTTATGAACCGCATATTATAGGTGTTTGATATAAGTAAAGGACAACCTATTCCTATAATTGGTCTCCAATATCATAGAGTTGGAAAATCAGATCTATTTTATATATTAGCAATTACACCTACAAAGTTGTATCAATTTGTTGATTTCATATTTAATAAAGATGAAAGACCGATGTTACAACAAATCTTCAACAATTATTTGACCATTCCAGGCTAGTATAATATTATACCTATATAATTAAAGAAGAATGGATCAATCAAGTACAATTCATTATTGAAAAATATCTACTGGGTGGGTTATCTACTGTATTATCAGTTATTCTGTGACTATAAAAAAATAGAAAAACATAGTGGCCCACTCTGTACAGTTGATCATTCAAGTGGTATTTAAATCTAGTGTACTTAATTCAATCTTAAAATAAGGAAAGTATGTGTACATTTTAATAATTGTTTTTTTGTTTTATAGAACGTTTTTATGAAGTCCCGACCGTAGTAAAACATGGCAAATTACATTTTTATTTCTTAAACAATGATTTTACGGTTCCAAAATATTTTGGATTTCTCACTGAGTTAGGAGTGTTTGTTGCTGAAGTAAACCACTATTTTTCCTAAATCAATAGAGTAGAATTTAATTTCACTTCAAAACATTTGTTACAGGTAGATATAAACAAAGATGAGAAAACAATATTTAGCTCACATGAACTCATTGAGTATAGTCGGCTGTACGGAAGAGATGATGATGATTTCACTGTACCATTATCAATGACATTTACGCGTTATCATGTATTGTTGTTGTTTCCAGAAAGAGTTATTGCTGTTTCTTTAGTAGCCCCTGCAGATCGCAATGCATCTCAAGTGATGGATGAAGATTATTGTTCCGATGTAAATGATAAGTTATTTTTGATTTTATTCGTTGATTCAATTAAATATGTCCTTTAGAGCCATGGTAGACTGTTGAATATAACTAAAGATCTGATGACTGGAACAATTTGGTTGTATGCAGAACGTGCTGTTTTTAGATACAAAATGATTAAAGAAGATCGTCATGTTTGGAAAGTATGATTGAGATGATAAAACAGTTATATTATTTTCTGAAATTTTAAAATATTAACTTTGGTATTTTTGGTTAGGTATATCTGGATAAAGGAATGTTTGAAGAAGCAAAAGAAATTTGCATTAGCAATCCTTACAGGATGAATCAAGTGTTAGTTAGACAAGCAGAGCATTTTTTCAAGTCAAAACAGTAATTAATCAATTGATTACCTATATAAATACTGCGAACATATTATATCATTAAAAGACAAATACGGTTAAAGTCATTAATTATTATATCACTTGTTTTATAGGTATGAAAATAGTGCACTAATATATGCCAATTTAAATGTATCATTTGAAGAAATTGTATTAAAATTTTTACATTTAAATGAAAAAAAACCCATAAAACTATTCCTTATGAAAGTATGATATATAGTTTAAATTTATAAATTTATATAAGTATTAAAAGATTATTTCTTTGGATTTGTTTGCAGAAATTGGATAGTTTAAAGTCACATGATTATACAAAAATCACAATGGTAACATTGTGGTTGATTGAGTTGTTTTCTAATGAATTAGCTGTACTTAGAAACTATAAACAAGGAAAATCACAAGAATATACTATGCTGCAAGAATCATTTCAACATTTTTTATCTAGAACTATTATTCAAGTAAAGATCTACTTATTAATTAATAACTTTATGCAGTGGATGCCGCTTACAATACTCTTTGGTACCAGCACAAAAACTGCTATTTTACTTATACATATTATTTATTATTATAAACAATTTGGTACTTTTGTCCATTTAGGCAATATACTGCTCATACTCGTATATTATGCTGTTTATTAAAATTAGTGCTTTAGTGATGAGAAATATGATAATAATTGCAAAGGTATTGCTGTATAATTCTCATGACGCCAAATGGTGTCAGTACGCATTCAATGTGTTAACATTTAAGTTCAGTCCGCCACGGGTCTAGACCGTTTCAGATGACTTTAAGTCTTATAAGCGACTAGCCTGTATATTGTGAGTCTAGTGGGCATTGTGTTACCACTGTGTTTATTGTTTTAGATTCTGAGCGGAGAAAATTAATGTATTGTATTTAGTATTTACAACAATGTGTTAAAATGTCATAAACATTTAGGGTAGTAGAAATGCACCAATTTTCAAAATCAGCTTCTTTTCTGATAGTAAAGTGAATCTAGTTTGTACTTTTGAGAGGTGAAAACTAAAAATTCATAAAAGTTTTTGTTTTTATAGTTAGCATTAAAAATTTAAATAGAGGATTAACACTCAACTATTTTTTTTACATTAATCAAAAAAACACTTGCCAAGTCAGGGATCGGCATGTAAACTTTCTAGATTTTTAATTTTTAGAAATTTATTAACTGATATCACACCCAAGTGGTATAACAATTTGAATCCAAAAAAAGATTAAAAATCAAGAAATTAAAAAAGTTTACCTTATTCATGAGTATACTTTTTTATTTTTAAATTTTTATGATATTGCATTTTTACTGGTAAATGTACAAATTTTCATCTATTGATTTTTTAATTAAAAATGTATACAAATTTTTCTATTATAGCTAACATTAGAAATTTGAATAGAAGATTAACATCCCACAAATGTTTTTACCTTTATAAAAAATAAAAGTTTGCCAGATAGTTACATTAATAATTACAAAACTGCAATGACATGCCCGACAACTACTGTATAGCTGAGCTTGTCCACCTTTTTTATGTTTTTAATTGTTATTACTTGTTTATTATTTTTAGGATTGCATACGTAAAAATTGGGAAAGCATTTATGACATATTGGCTAGCCATGGTGATGTGAATTTTATGATTTGGTTGGCACTTGAAAATCAAGATTATAAGCGTGTTATTCAGCATTATTTAAATGAAGAAAATATTGCTGAGGGTAAATAAAATTGGATTTTTCTAGGATTTAGAGCTAGTAATATTAATATTATGATTATACACTTGTAGCATTAACATTGTTGGACAATCATCCATTCAGTGAATTGTTTTACACGTTTTCCTCTGATCTTGTTGAAAAAGCCCCGGCACAAACTGTTTCTATTTTGATAAAACAAGGACAAAAGTTAGACCCTTTAAAAGTAATCAATACATTGATAATTCCAAATCCAAGTGAACGACTAGTGAGCATAGAACCAAGTATTTTATTTATTTGTATAGAAATCAGTACTTATAATTATATTGCACATATATTATACACAGGCTTTGGAAATAATCAGATACTTGGAGTATAGTATTCATTGCTTGAACTGCCATGTGGAATCGGTACACAACTATTTGATATCACTCTACATAAAACACAATAGAGACAAACTTATGAATTACTTAAAGCTACAAGGTCGAGAGATAACGGCTGTGAGCTACAACCCGGAATTTGCTCTGCGATTGTGTCGTGAACACCAGCTAGGAGAAGCGTGCGTACAATTGTCTATTGTCTTAGGTCTATGGGAAGCTGCAGTGGATCTAGCATTGACAGTCAGTGTTGACTTGGCCAAAACCACAGCTTCATTGCCCAATAACAACATGGAATTATCAAAAAAACTTTGGCTAAAGATCGGTGAGTTACACTTTAATATACTTATTGGCATAATAATAACTTGACAGTTCATTATTTTTACTCCAGCACAATATGTAGTGAAACAAAATAATGACATTGAACAAGCTATGCGTTTCTTGGAGGAGTGCAAGTTTATAAAAATTGAAGATATCTTACCGTTTTTCCCCGATTTTGTAACTATTGATCATTTTAAAGATGCTGTGTGTTCATCTCTTGAAGTGAGATAATGTGATAATTATTGAAGTTTGTATTGGGTTCTTTATGAAAATAATTGCATTTGTATTAATTTTGTTAGGAGTACAATAAGGATATACAAAGTCTCAAGGAAGAAATGGAAGATGCTACCAAATCAGCTGAAGTAATTAGATCTGAAATTTTGTCATTCAGAAATGGCTACATGTTAATTCAACCATCGAATGAGTGTAGCAGTTGTCAAGAACAATTAGTGACCAAAGCATTCTATACGTTCCCTTGCTCACATTGTTTTCACGCAGAATGCCTGATTAAGGAAATGCAACCATATGTCGACCCCAGTACAATAACCACTATTAAAGACTTACAGGTATATAGCTGAGGAATAGTTGGTTTCTTTTTTAAAAATTAGGTGAAACATTATTTTTTTTAGAACCAGCTCAGCATCTTATATCAAAACAATAAAGACATAACACAGTCATTGGAAGCAATAAGTCGTCGCGATAAAGTCAAAGAATCCTTAGATAAATTATTGGCGGCTGAATGTTTTTTCTGTGGCGAAATTATGATAAGGTACACAATATACATTTCTACAACAAAGGACAAAATTAAATTATTCTTAAATAAACATGACATAATTGTTCTATTATCATTTTAGTCTTATCGACAAACCTTTCATAGAAGATGCCGATTTTGAAAATATAAAGCAAGAATGGGAATAAAATAATCCATACAATATTATTTACTATTATACTTTATAAGTTATAATTTATAACCATTTGAAAATACCTATAATTATTGTTTTAATTTTTCTTCGCACCAATTAGTAAAATTAAATGTCAATTGAAATAATGTGTTGCATTCTTTTAATTTATATTTTCTGCATCAATCACATATTATATATACACAGTTAAGTTAAACAATGTATTAATGCCTATAAATACATAATGATCTCAAAGGATTGTTAAAGTTGTTGTTTAAAATAATTATTGTTTTGAGAATTTTATTATTACAAACCAATCATCTTATGTATTATATTACCTACTATATAAGAATTGATAAATGTAAATATAAAATATTTATTAAAATAGTAAAATATACATTGCATTTTTTGATGTCCATAAAGTTTACTGCCCTACATTGTCTGCCTGAATTCATATTTGATCATTGTTCAGTATAAGTCATTTATAAGTAATTGTAAGCACAAAATCTCCTTTATTGTTCTTATTATTTATTAATGATATTTCTTAATTTTAAAACATTCAAAAATATTGCTTTTCACAGTCCACAGATGACGTTAAAATGTTTAAAACTATTACATCAATAAATGATGCTTTAAAACTACAATCAGACATGAATTACTTTTGCGGTTGGTATTTAAAAATAAATGATGCTTTAAAACTACAATCAGACATGAATTACTTTTGCGGTTGGTATTTAAAAAATGGAATGAAATTTTATTGAAATAAATGCTCTGTAATCACTTTTTAATTTGAGAGTTACCGATTCGTTATTGAATTATAATATGATAATTTTATTTTTATTTTTAATTAAAAAAATACTGGGAATGGTATACTTTTCAGTTTTTACCATGTAAGGTACCTACCAACTAGATATCAAAATTTAAGATTGAAGCATTTGTATTGCTTTTGTTGTAATAAGGTGGTGACAGATAGGGATAAACAAAATAATAAAACAATTGATAATATCATAGTAAAATCAATACTTTCACCAATCATCGCTCAGATTAAAAAAATAATTTTATAAATTCATCATATTATGTTATGTACAGTAGTGTATGTTTATGTAAATTTAAGTACCTATTTAACTGTTCTATAGAAGGTAACAATAAACAATTACCTTTATAATATTATTACCAATGACAATATTGTACTCTATTTTAAAATGGTCTACACAAATATTAATCACACTATTCTTGTGCACGTTTATACCGTGTTTTATCCTCTCGTTCTTGGTATACTGTGCAATCTGAAATTTTTAACTAATCTAATCAAAACATTTCTTGATTTTCATAACTTAAAACTTTTTTGACAACAATGGAAATGAATCAATATGGATTTCATGGTATTTCTTCAGTGGTAACAATGTAAGAGGTATTACTATATTGTAACTTGTAGTAAAGGTAGGTATAAAAGTGATGTTAGTTTGCAATATTATTTTACATGTAATTAATGAGATCTCTATATGGCAGTAGCCAGTAGGATTGGTAAGCAAATAAGAAATAGATAAAGTGATAGGCAACTATAATATATTTTGTATCAATTATTATATATTATATTAGAATTTAGAAATATTTATAAAATAGTGAAGTTAGTACTTAGTTGAATTTTGGAAAGACAATGTTCAAACTCTAAAAGGTCTGAAAAATATTATATTAATAAGTTTAAAGCCATTAAAATTGGGTTTTGCATTTGAAAAGGGTTTTTCAAACTATCAACAATTCCAAATAAAAGTTTTTTTAATAATTGAAAAATTTATTTTTAATTCTATATTTTGTAGCACTATGATAAATGTTAAAATGTCTATGATTTGATATCAATATTGAACTGTCGGTTAATTATTTATAAATTATAATCAATTTACAGTTTTGAGGATCAGAAATAGTGCAATAATATATTTGATATTTATGGATACCTATTGTCTTATTTCAGTCTTTGAAGACCTATTTTAAAGGAACATTCCTATTATACGAGACTATGGCTGTTATGGAGACTACCATCCAAGACTACCTCCGTTATCGCGAATACCACGATTATTTGTGAAACATCATAATCCAAAATGGCACTTTCCTGTTATACGAGACTTATATTTTTCTTGCCTTCTTTGATATTTTTTAATAATATGTATTGTGAGGATGGCCAGAACGAAATAAAGAAAAAATTTAAATACATAGTAATTATTCGTAATGTATTTTAACACGATACACGCCAAAGTGCCAAATTTGCCATGGAAAACGGAAACAATAAAATAATAATAATAATATAAAAATGGTAAATCCACAAATAAAATAATAAATAATTTATGTATTGTGGGGATAGTTACATTTGAATTATATAAAAAAAAAATTAAAAGATTAAATACAAAATAATTATTTGTAATGTATCAAATTTGCCGTGGCAAACAAGAATTACAAAAACTAATAAGTAATAATATACATAATGATAGATATATAATAAATATAATCGCAGCTTATGGATATCGTTCAGCTATAATATTAGCTAAGATAGGTGGTAGTCGCGGTAATAACCGTAGTCTTGTATAACAGGAAAGTACCATTTTAAATAAATATGAATAGAAAACTATAGATTACTCTATACGTCAAGCCTTCAATATTGAATCATCAAATCAATTTTAAAAAAAGTAATATGGGATCAATATTTTTATATTAACATCATTAATACAATATTTGGCTTAGGACTATAAAATTGAAAATAAAGATTGCTGCTTTATAAAAATTATGATTTTTTTTTTATTTTTAATTGTAAAAATGTACTTAAAAGTTAAAATAATAATAAAAAAAAACACAAACTTTGACGTAAAAAATTAGTGTAGTATGTTTAATGGGTCACCTGATGTATAATAACCTCATTGGTTTAAGATTTTTTAATAAAATCTATGTATTGTACAAATAAGGTTAATCACTGCTTGAAAAAATTAAAATTTAAAGAGTGCTCTAAAAGTATTTTAATTATTTAATCATTGGCAATGTGTAAAAAGCATATTAAATAACACTTAACATATTTGAATATGTTAAATATTTATTTTATTTTTACCATGACAAACTTATTACACTTACATTTTAAAAAATAAATAAATAAACGCAATAGCGATAAAAAAAAAGGAAATAAAAAAAATACAAGACACTATAAACTACTTGGTTTTTAGTGTTTTTTCCTTTTGGCAATAAATTAAAAATTAATAATGATAACTTAACTTATAATTAATTAATATGATTAGAAATTCGACAAAAACAGCGATATTCTTTTGACTGCAATATTTTTTAATATTTTTTTCCTTATTTCCTTAATAGTTATCGAACAACGATAATTTTAAGACCTTATCTTTACGTAAGACCTAAAGTTGTAATATTTTATAATTATAATTTATAACCATAGTAAAAGTACCTATATGATACAGTGTGTGACATCAAACCGTTGCCGAAAAAAAAAATTATAATTATAATTGTAAATTATGTAATTTCTATTTTATATTTACATAATAATATTAGATGGTAAGATGTAATCCTATTGATAATTTTTTTTAATTATAAAATATACGTACTATAGAAAAAATTCAAAAAATGACTGCAACACACACTCAAAAACAAAAACAAAATGAAAGTAGAACACAAAATCATTACAATAATCGATAAGATTCTCTAAGTACTCAATGTATTAAAATGTTTACAAAGATGTTTGGTTAAGCAAAAAAATGTAATTATAAATTTGATATTTTGTACATACTATTAGTATTATTATTAATAAATCTATATATATATATATATGTATGTATAAATATATTACATACATGCATATAAATATACAATTTTTTTTTGTTTATTCTTATGTAACTAAAAGTAAAATTAATACTTTTAATTAATTTTATATTTTGTATGTTCATAAATTATACAGCTGATCATTCAAGTTGAAAAAAAAATGTATTTACTAACATTTAACCATGTGGTTGTTGACAATGTTCATTGAATTTAAATATTATATTCAATGATTTTTATTTTTAATAGAAATAATTAGTCTTTTAGGAAAAAATATATATTTATAAAAATATTAAATCATAAAACTAAAAAAGGTTTCTATGTCAATAGTTCTTTAGGTATTAAGATAAATGTCTGTATCAGATAGCTAACATATTAGAACACAACACATGGTATAGTATACAGCTAATGTATATAAAAAAGTCTTACTCCATGTTTAATTAACCCAAAAACACATGTATAATATGAAGATTAGATAAATTGAAATAAGACATTCTTATAAACATAAATTACAACACATCCAAGAAAGATCTAGGTAAGTCAATTAACATTCTGCCTTGTATTGATACATTAACAATTAAATTATCAGATTTATAGGAAAATGCAAATATTAAATGTTATGTGTAATTCGCCATAAATATGCATACTGAGTGTTAGCTATACCGTATAAAATTATAAAGAAACTGAAAATATCACCACCACCATTATAATCAGTAAGAGTTGCAGGATATTCAATGGTGTAGGTAAATCCATTTAGGGAATCAAAAATTTATTTTAGTAATTCGTGGACATTTAAAGAATTAAGTAATTAAATAATAATAATAATAATAATACAAAATAATGACCACCATTAGATATAATATAGTGGCAAAACTTATGGTTTTATCAGATTCATAAGGCTAACGTAATGGTTTTGTTTACAAAGTAACAATAAAATTAATATTAATTAAAATTAACTATTCAATGAATGCTTGACAGTTTAAAAACAACACAAATAACTCACACGTATATTTTAATAGGTATAAATGCTTTTTAAAAAACTGGTTATGTAATATAAAAATGTGTATGTGTGCGTTAGAATGTAAAAAAAAAAATTTAAAAGTAAAATATATATTAAAAGAATATTGTTTATAATAAAAACCAAAGATGTGTATGATCAGAGCACAACCCTCATGAAGGCCGTCCGTGGTGTTACAAAATTTTAAGACGATTCTAAATATTTTAGAAAGTTGACCTCAATGTTCAACCCAAAATATTTCACTTGTAAATGTATACATATTAAGTGTAATAATTAAATATAAATGGGTATCAGCAAAGAGAAACAAATGACCTTTGCATTGAGAACAAACTGAAATAGATCAACTTCTTATCGTAAAATAACGTCTGTATATTTTAAAAACCAACATCGGTGTAAAATCTAAAACTTCTCGGTGAAAATAATATATAGTTCAGATTTATTTGAAAAATGCACACAGTTCTGATTATATATTTTAACTCTAAGAACTAAATTTTAATATTATACACAAGATTTAATTTACTAGTATTTACACAGAAAAGTATATAAAGTTGTTTTTTGTTGTTTTAAAAATTATTTTTAATATGAACACTCGTTAAAAAAACTTTTTAGGAATATAATTTTTTTTTAGCGTTTTATAACTTTAAATACTGATCTATTCTAGTTATATGACTTAGATATAAATATTCATAATTATTTTAGTTTGTATGTATGTATATATATGTATATATATATATACACATCTGTATATTATATGTTGTAAAATATAATTGTTAACACTACGTTTCCATAGATAGTTTGTGTTGCCACGGTTTTGTTTTTTTGAGCACCTAAACAGCCGCGGACACTTGTCCCAAAATGCGCGAAACGGAAGACCTTCAAGTCGGGTGGTATTGGATTTTGAATAATGCAACTTAGAGATTACTTATAGTGATAAAAACAAAACATTTCATTTCGCGTGAGTGGTCCCCCGTTAAGAAAAAAATGTTTGAACTGTTTTTTACTTTATTTGGTTTTTTTGTTGTATTTTTATTTATTTATTTATTTAGCTGTTTTTGGGTTTTTTTTTGTAATTCAGGGACCGTTTGGCGTTGACTTCATAGGTCTCATCAAAAGGCCAACTCAGTTCCAAATACGTAAAAAGCTATCCCAAGAACCGGTAGCAACAGCCATGCCATCTTCAGTTACTCCCAGGCAACTGACTCGGTTGTCATGACCAGCCAATATACCTAAAATAAAATAAAAGCAACTGAATAGTATTTAAAAATATATAACATTTATAATATAGTCTGTCTTACAAAAATAAGGTACCGCGTCTCAACGAAATCTGTTATTTGTGCGCATCCCCACCCCGCACTACAACTAGTACCACCACCACAATCGGTTAGCATCACCGACGACAACGGTCGTGGTAGCAAGTAAACACGAGCAGTGTATAAACAGAGGCAACGTGAACTGATCGTTCTCCATTGTGATACATCGGGGTACCGATAAAGCGTGTGGAGCGGTCCGGCATCGGATCATAACTCAGTCTACATGCGCGAAACGGTACTTTTCTTTCGTGAGACAGACTATAGTATTCATAGATTTTGGACAAACGATATATAAAATACTTTATTACTAGGGAAAGGATTGACTTCATGTCATATTAAGAGAATCTAAAAATCACATATAAAAGGATTATTTAATTTTTGATGATATTTTTTTAAGAGAATATCTGATTAAATAAATCATAATAGTATTATTTTTAAAAATTATTTCACTTTGACTTTATACTTTTTGGTCTAGACATTTATTTTAAAATATAAGTTTTATTTCAAATTATTAATTTAAGGTTACAGGGTTAATAATCAACACTAATTATTAATTATTAACTAATTGGTTAATTTATTGCTAACATAATTACATTGTATTATAGGTTATTATTAGTCTTTTGAGACAATAGTATCTGAATTTTCATCTAATGTTCATGCAATTTTATAAAATTAATTTTAACTAAAATTAAACACTTGACATCTTGAATCATGTTTCAACATACATATTTTGTAAATCGCATAAATATTTTGGACGAAAAAAATTTCTAATTCCTAGAAGTCTCCAGTTTTAATCATTAGATAATAGATATTATATTGCTTAGTTACTAATAATATTGTAAAATAAATATCCAAAATTCAATAACGTTAATCATATTATATTATTATAACATGGCTAGAGCAAATGTATCTGTAAGTGATGATCAAAATTTTAGAAGTCGCTGTGAGCAAGAACAAAAAGCATTTGATGATTGGCCTAATAAGTGGGAATGGATATTAGATGAATATAAGTAATACTGTAAGAAATTGTATTTAATTTATTTAATAATATATTATTGGACATGATAGAGAAAGAAATGAAAAATTAAATGCCGTAAAGAAAAATGCAATGATGAGAAAGGGCAATTTAAACATGGATCTTAGAAGTGTACTACCTTTTCCTAACACAACATCAAGAGAAGTACATAATTAAAAAATTGTGTGACCTAATATATGATGAGATGTTTATTTTTGGTTTAGATTGGTTGGTTATCAAGTAAACAAGAATTTCAATTAGAAATATTTGGGCCATACATTACACATTTGCCAATTGAAATAAAATCAAATTACAAGACTGATTTTTAGGTATATATATTAAGACATACACTATAATGTATGTATATAATTTATGTTTAATTATGCGTGACAGAAAATGAGGGAGGCCATCTGGGAAAATGAATCCCTACTATTTAGTAAATTGCAAGTGGAAAAATTTATATTTTTCTAAATTATTCATAAATTTAAAAAGTTTTAAATTAGGTACAATAATTTAAATTTCTACAATTTTAAACTAGATAATATTAATTATTCTTTGATAAACTTGAAATACCTAATTATTTTAGAAATCATCAGGATTAAAAATATTGAGAAACCACATACAAACAGATAGGTATTAAGGAAATATTTAGTAAAAAATCCTATATTTATAATTTCTGGAGCTGCTTACAATTCAAAATTATATTTAAGATATATTTAAAATGTATGTTTTCAAATATTTTTGGGGAAGGATATTTACTGTTTTAATATATTTATACCATGAATTATTTTTCAACTATTAAAATATGATTAGTTTTTAGATTTTGATCCTTAAAAATGTTTAATGTTTATAGAGATTTTTTTTATAATTAATAACTTAAAATAAATTTTAACTAACCGGCACGTTCAGCTTTCATTGAGTCCCAAACATTGCAGTTAAAATCATCATAACCTGCCAATAGTAGACGTCCAGATTTTGAAAATGATACAGATGTTATGCCACATATTATGTTGTCGTGTGAGTACATGGCTAATTCTTGGTCAGACCTGATATCAAATAAACGACAGGTAGCATCATCTGAGCCAGTAGCAAAGGCATAGCCATTCGGGAAAAACTAAATATAAAAACAATAAAACTTTTTAAATTATGAAATCAAGGATGAATAAATAACTGGTACATTTACTTAAAAAATAATAAGTAAAAAATTATATTGCAAATAATTAAATACCGTGACAGCGTTGATATCAGATTCATGTCCTGGGAACGTTTGTTTGCAGGTTCCATCTCGAACATCCCATAACTGAAAATTAAATAATAATAATTAATTTGTATTTTATTTGAAAACAATAAATTATAAATACTTTTGCTGAAGCGTCACAAGCTCCTGATACAAATGTTCGCATATCAGGTGACATTGACAGAGACATAACATCGCCAGTATGTCCAATGAATGATGAACACTGTTGGCCAGTTTCAATATCCCATAATGCACTATATAGCACAATAGATTTTAGCGAGAATCAGATGTGATTATACTACAAAATTTTAATATTTACCATGACATATCTCCTGAACTGGTGACAATTTGGTTATCATCAAGGAATCTACAACATGATAAATAACCTGTGTGCCCTGGCAGTTCTCGGCTAACTCTTACATTACCTTCTCTTGTTTTTAAACTAAAAATATTACAATACAAAAATATAAAATCTAATTTGGCTTACATTATTAAGAAATTATTTAGTATACCTATAAATTGAACATATGTTGTCTAAGCCACCACAAGCAACGAAACTGCCTGATGGGGCATATGCACACGTCATCACCCAGCTAGACCTAAGTGGTATGGCGTGTACCTTGTTTGTCGTATAGCTGTCCCATACGATAAGCTTTCCATCTTGTGAGGCTGATACTAGATTTCTGTAATAAAATTGTTTAATATACAATAAGTTTTAAAAGTATATAATTTATTTAATACATCAGGGAAAGCAATTAAATGTAGTACAAGAAACAGTAAAAATAAAAAATCTAATATTTTAATAACAATTGTAAACCTACTTGTATTAGTATTTATAGTATTTTTTTAAAACATATCAAACTATGAAGTATTTTTTAAAGAAAACTATAAATACTAATACTGACTACAAAATTGTAATTATGACAATTTTTTTTTTGTTGAAAATCATCATCATTTTAAATTTATTTATGAATATGACACAAGATGCAGGCAGTCACTATTAGACCTATAAATTGGCCAATTTTGCTATATATCTTTATTCATACTCATATACATGAAATCTCAAAATACTTTAATTACCTGGAGTCAGAGCCCCAATGCATGGCATATATTTTGGCAAGATGTCCACGTAGGGTACGTCTCGTTCGCATTTGTATCCGGCCGACCGGTTCCATGCTGGTGGTCGCTTGCGACAGACTTGTGTCGCATGCTGCTTTTCTTGCATCCTATAATACAATATAATTATAATATAATACAATACAAACTAGTTTGAATATCAGTGCAGTTGATTTGATTAGAATATGCACAATAATATAAGTATAACTACACAATATAATAATTCACATTAGTAAAGTATGATTGTACGAGTTTATGATATCAAACATTTCTGTTTAATATAAATATTTGATTCTTAGTTTAAAATTAAATGTACAATGACTAATGTACTCGTCAAACAATTTGTAGAAAAGTAATAAGTATTATATAACATATACTATATAATATATATAATACATTTTATATACAATAAACATATTACAGTAAGATTGTAAGAGAAAATTATTTTTTTTATTCATCATTATTTATATATTCAATATAGGTACATCCTAGTAAACGTCCATTTAGAGACCAATGAATACATATAAGAATATAATTATCTCTGTTCTGCATTGCGTACATGCACCAAAATATATTAAGCAAGTATCTACAATGCATTTGAATAACAGATAATGGTTTTAATTAAGTTGTATTATAGAATATTGAAAATAGAACAAAAATTGGATTTTATTTATTGACCACAACTTATACAATTGTTAAATATAAAACTAGAAAAATAAAAGAATAATTGTAATTTGTTTGAAAGTAAAATAATAAACTTTGGAGATATTATATAATAAATAATAACAATTACAAAATATAATAAAAACTTAAACTATCAATTTTTTATAAGACTGTACAATATGTTTATATCTAGCATACCTATTTAAATTGTAATATAAAAATAAAAATTGTCTTAATTATTTTACAGTCAAATATTTTATGCTATTATTCTACATCTTGAATTAATTGTATAAAAGTAAACTATAATCACATAATCACTAAAAACAATTAAATGGGCGTTTTCGTATTCGTGATGTTTTATATTTTTATAATTATAATATAAGTATTTATGAATATTAAAATTGTAAGTT
Organism: Metopolophium dirhodum; assembly: GCF_019925205.1. Taxonomy (NCBI): domain Eukaryota; kingdom Metazoa; phylum Arthropoda; class Insecta; order Hemiptera; family Aphididae; genus Metopolophium; species Metopolophium dirhodum. Next base: position 16,114,765 of record NC_083565.1, on the reverse strand, counting down.
GTAACTAATGACTAATAATATTAAATTATTAAGCAGAAAAAAAATTATGTTGAAAGTTGAACCGATATGTCATATTATATCATATTAAAACTACGTATGATTTAAATGTTTAACTTATATCAATCGATGTACAATTTGCAATTAACATGAATAATACTCAACAAAGAAGTTTCCATTCAAATAAATAAAAAAACCCAACCAAATATCAACAGACTACAGACCCTATACATTTTTTGGGAAATTGTTGAGATTCTGTCGAGGATACAACGGTGTCCAAGTATAATATTATGGTGAAGTATATTCGAAGTCTTGTGTACACCCGTATGTAC